>NW_020230253.1:0-93940 GCF_003227715.2 Harpegnathos saltator
ATGGCCTCCTAAGAGGCACGTCTGTACTGTATGAACTTCCGATGTCGACTCTGCGGTGGGAGCTGCTCCCGGGCCTCGTTCGGTCCGGACAATGGAACTCAAGAGTGGGGTAGGCTATATGGTAGGAGTAATGGGATTATACGAGAGGGATCCAGAGTAGGAGCGTTCAAGGTTTTTCAGAGTGGGACTGAGTGGCGTGATGCTGACGGGCATCGAGACATCTCGGCGCGCCGCCGGATGTGATAAGGAGCGTGGTCAACAGGATGCCCTATGTTACCTGATATGGGCTCGGGTTACTCGGGGATTCCAGAGCACCTTCGGTGGCCCGGCTGCGTGCGTGCCTTATCTTTGAGACTTCTGTCGCCAGTCTGACTTATTAATTTATATGTGCGCGTAATTATTTATGCCTTATAATATTATAATTTAATAAAAGGAAATGGTTAATATTATATTATGTGTGGTTCTTAAGGTTATAATATACGCCTAATTTAGTATTATATGAATAGTGTAATAGAAAGTTATAATGTTAATTAGTTATGATTTTTATAAAGACAATATGCATGTGTTATAATAAAAGAGATATTTGTTATTAATGTTTAAATGTGGTTATTAAGAATTATTATAAGAAATGCATATTGTTAACAGTGGGTTTTAGAGTGTAGAGATTTATAATATTGTTAACTGGAAAATTAGGATTTCTTATTACAGGGATCCTTATTATTACTGTTGTTAAATTAATGTTTCTCGGCAAGGCTGAGTTCTACCATAGGGCTCTCTACTTACGTATGTCGGTAAGATAGATCCCTTGGGTAGGTTTCGTTATTATTGGCGTCGGTAATTAATTAACAATTGTTATAAACGGTTCTTATGTATAAATTACCGACTTTTAGACCTTATAGAAGCTTATGGTAATAGAAGATTCGATGAACAATTAATTTTTATTATTAGTGATGAGTTCAAGCCGTTGTACTGTACGAACGAATTTAAAAGAGTGCAATATTTAAGAGGAGCTTGAACGTGGACAGAAGGCTTAAATTAAATTAAATAAAGTATTTAAACGTGACCAAGGCAAAAATGGGTGGATTTCCAAGCTAAATAGGGTATTTAAACGACCCCTGAACTTAAATAAATGAGGTTTATTAAATTTTAAGTAAAAATTACCAAATTTTGAGAATGTACTGTCAGAAGGATTCTCTGTTTTGTGGGCAAGAATTAATTGTTTTCGTTTGGCATTATTTCCTTTTTGTAATTAATATTCTGAGGTTTTGACATTTGCTTATGTTTCACTAAAATGTTCTCTATGTACGTAGGTGTTAAAAATATTTTAAATTGACTTTTCTTAATTTTCACGGAAGGTACGCATTACTGATGTCCCAATAGTCCCTGCGTATGAATTTTAGAATTTTCTGAAGTCTACTGGTAAGTAACATTGTTGGTTTCTTATTAATTGTTAATGTTTTTCAAAATGTTAATACGGTCGTTAAATAGAGGTCTTTTAATGCTATTGTTAGCAATTAAGATTTTTCTTCTAGGCCTTATAGTTACTGAGAAAAACATGCCTTTTCCTGATTGGTCGAGACATTCAAATAGCCATAACTTCTAAACTATCGATTTTACAGAAATTTTATTAGGACATAATTTGTAATACTTTGAAGGAGCCTTAAATCGCACCGCGCGATTTTCTAAAATTATTATTATTTTAAAAGATATGAACTTTTTATCGATAAATTTTAATAGTAACAATTACCCTCTATGGTTGAATCTACCTATATGTCTCGCTGGCCTTTTAATGTAGAGGCGAAAAAATGATATGGTGGAGAGAACGTCGCAGGACGTTACAATATCGAACTTAATACGCAGTTTAGAACACGCGCGACAAACGATTTCGAGAAAAATTTGTACAAATTGATGAACAACGCGGTGTTCGGTAAAACTATGGAAAACGTTCGCAATCACGTAGACGTAAAACTATTGACAAAATGGGATGGACGATACGGTGCTGAGGCAATGATTGCGAGACCAAATTTTCATAGCAGAAGTGTCTTTTCGGAAAATTTAATTGCCGTTGAGCTACGTAAACTTGAGGTGAAATTCAACAAGCCGATCTATGTGGGTATGTGTATCCTTGACATATCCAAGATCTGCTTGTACGAATTTCATCATGAGTAACATGTCTCCTCTGTATCAGAACAGATGTAAAGTAATGTACACCGATACTGACAGTTTAATCTACCATATCCAATGCGATGATATTTTCGAGCACATGAAACGTGATATTTCTAAGTTTGATACGAGTGATTATCCCGCTGATAATGCGTACGGTATACCGCTTGTCAACAAAAAGGTACCAGGTCTGATGAAAGATGAAAATAACGGAGCGATTATGACGGAATTCGTCGGGCTCAGAGCAAAGATGTACGCGCTAAAGGTGGACAGCAAAAATGATACGAAGAAGGCGAAAGGTGTGAAGACCAATGTCGTAGCGCGAACTATAACGTTTGATGATTATATGCAGTGTCTGAGAGATGAGGTCGAAAAGCAACGTCATCAGTCATACATACGATCCAAAATGCACAAAGTCTACACCGTGGTCCGAACTGAAAACTGCTCTGAGTCCGTATGATGACAAGCGGTATATCGTACCAAACTCAACAGACACTTTACCATGGGGACATTACAGGATACAATTGTAAACTAAAAAGCGATCATTGTGCATACATGTATATTGTAAAATGAAAAGCGATCATTGTACATATATTTTTTTGTAAGAAATATTGTTAACTATAATAAAAGATGGTTTATTACAAGCTGTTTATAATAGGATATTGTAATAAAAAAGTGTTTATAACAAAGAATTGGTTACAATACATTTTCTTTGTGTACCCAAGAGTTGTGCGAATTATCAAATCCCAACCATTTCACTAAAACCTTGTCGCCGCTTTTTCGCAACACCTTTTCCACGAGATAAACGTCAGGATTAGCAGCGCGATGCAGTTCGTATTCGTAAAATCCTCCGGCAATAGACTTTCCGCGAGAATCCTCGAGCAGATAGGTCGCTGGATTAGTTGTCTGCACTTTGACGATTTTAAACACTTCGGTTGTCCAATTCGGTGTATAGCCTTTTTCAAAGATGGTTTTGAATTTGCTCACGCGTACCAGATCACCCACTTTGAATCTCGCAGGCGCAGTGATCTTTACGTTGTTGTAGACTGTGTGTAGGAGCTTATCAGCGATTTCGGGTGTCACATCGATAGGACGCATGCCGATAGTTCGATGTTTCCGTGTGTTGTACTCCATGATAAGGTGTGGTAACGAGTCGATCCATTTGTATGTTCCATTCAACGTAAACATTTTCCACATGTCGTTCTTTAACGTGCGGTTGAATCGTTCCATAACAGATGCCTTCATTACCGAGTACGTAGAATAATGATTGATACCGTGTTTTTTAAGGAGTTTCTGCAGATCCGCATTATAAAATTCTTTTCCCTGGTCCGTTTGCAAATTTTTCGGACATCTTCCAGATTCTTGAAATATCCTGGCGAACACTGCCACTGCTTCTTTACCGCTCTTGCTCTTCATCGGTACAGCCCACGCATATTTGCTCAACACATCGATAATAGTGAGTATATAGTGGTAGCCTCTATTGAATCGCGAGTAAGGACGCATCTCTACCAAGTCAGCTTGCCAAAGATCATCGTATCCGCGCACTATGACGCGTCTACGGGGAAAATATCTTCTCGCTGGAGCGTGCAACTCCTCCACCAACCGATGCTTTTCGTTACCGATGAGCTGCTTCTCTGAACTTTTCTTCTTTTTGTTAAATTTTGATGATTGCTTCGCCATTGCAGCTTGTGATGATCCGTCTCTCGCTATGTTGATACTATATGTCAATTTAACTGTAATATTCTACTTTTAAATTTCCCCTGATTTCTTTATCTCTGAGCGTGTCCAGTCTAAAATTATGGTATTGATACGGTAGTCTATCTCTCCATTCTAAGTAAATATAAAAACTATATCTTATCATTTTGAAAAAGATAAGTAGTTGTAGACCTTTTACGTCTGCGCATCACCATCCCCACTACTTTCTCTATTCTCTACGGGGAAAGACATACGGTGTTGAGACTGGCGAAGCATTCAAGCTTCGTTGCTCCTACTTGCAGCATAGCTAGTTCTCGTTATTACAAGTTCTTTACAAGTTATTAACAAGTTCTTGGAAGAAAAATGTTCGGCGCTAACGTGGACATCGCTCTCAAGAAGACGTCGAAGAAGACGAGCAGTCTCTCTACAGAAGTGGGAAACGTCCGTAACATGCTTCTATGTACGACGTACGCGCTCAACAATTCGGACACTAAGAGGATGCAGGTTGGATTGCGCACCACGTACAACATGGATCCATTTGAGCCAACGATCAGGATCATGGGGAACACGTTTTCAGGAATTCTCCTTGATTTGAATACGTGGGAGAAGTTTAAAGATATTATAACCTCTGCAAATTCTTATTTGTGTGGGGAAATAAGAATACACCAACCCCTATCATCATCAACAATATCAGCATCAACTTTACCTCAGCGTACGGTGCACGAGCTGTAATGGTGAGTCAGCGAGGGAAAATGCTGGACGAGAGCGGACCTGCGAAGAAGACATCGGAGGAGTCTACGCATCTGAAGCAACCGCCACTGAAGAAGCATAAGCTGTATACGGAGAATATTATAATGCAGAAGACATCTTTCGATGGTCTGCAAACTGTCACAAAATATATCGATGCTAGATACGAACATTTACAAGCGGTTGCCGCTCTTGTGAGTAATTGCAAATATATTTTAGTAGGCGAAATAGAACTTAATCTCACGAAGGAAGGTGTAAACGAAGATTTCGTAAAACGGACACTCGTTGATAAATATCGCGAAATCGAGGAAAATGTACGACGGCAAATGAAAAATTTACAATTTTTAGACACATATTTTAATATTGTATTCCGTGAATTGACTACGATTCATTTAAATGAAATTATACACGAGATTATAACAAACGCAAAATGCTACGAGTGATTGCAAAACTACGAATGTAACTTCAAAAATAAAATGTGAATTTATTTTATAAAAATGTTGTATATTCCTTTCTCCCCACCTCTTTTCTCTTCCCTGCGATCTCCAATTCGTTGTAACAAAACCCAACTTAACTTTTCGAGTTCGAAAGCGAAGGGGATATACAGGTAAAAATATATTCTACTTTTATATTTCCGCTGATTTCTTTATCTCTGAGCGTGTCCAGTCTAAAATTTGGTCTATGTTCTCATGAATGCTATTTATGCTCTGTATGTTTTTTTTTCCGGTAGTCTTCCAGCCAATCCTTCAATTTTTTAACATTCTCATTTACATACTGCTTCATCTCAACGTTACTCTCATGCAGTAGAAGCTTTACAGCATTTATATTCTCATCGATATACTGTTTCTTCTCAACGTTACTTTCATGCAACATAAGTTTTACAGACTTTATACTCTCATCCACATAATATTTGTGCGCAGCGTCATTGAAGGCTTCCAGCTGCGGTACATTATGTATCGCATGCATTTTTGCATCGAAACATTTGCCATCACGACCTTTACTATTGGCGGTTAGACAAAGGGCATTTTCATGTACATATCGTTTGCAACGTTGTTTAAATGATATCTGATACCTGCAACACATTCTTCCACGTATTATTTGGTTGCAACGTCACTGTCGGCTTCAGGTTGCGCTACATGTTGTATCTTGCGCGACTTTGCGTCGAAAACTTTGGCAACGTTTAAACAAAGAGCATTTTCATGTATGTAATCTTCAACATGTTCATTCCATTGATGCGCTTCGATCGGAGAACTATTGCTGTCTGGCAATACTCCAAACTTATGCGTCGACATTACGGAGCAAGCTGTGTCGATGCTTTCGACTGGCTGACGATTGACTGACTGACTGACTCGTGTCAGTGCAGCGCTGTTTAATTTATAATAAGACCAGCTTCGCGGAGTTCTTCGATAATCGATAAAATTTCGTTGTCATGAGCGTTGTTGCCGGCTTGGCGCGAAGCGTCAAGCAATCGCAAACGATCCACCAGCTCGTTGGGATCATCCCAATGCACGTAATCGATATTGTTGTCATTTAAGGTCATCATAGCTTGAGATGCATATAAATCTTTTCCGGCCACTTTATCGCTCGACGCATGTGATACTAGGGGCGCGATTATATGTTTATATTTGTGTCCCTTGTTACCGAGTATCGGATTTTGCGGGAGGTACCCGCGTCTGTGAGCATTCGTCGCCAATAGTATACTTTTATATTTTTGCATATCAGCCTCGGTGTACACAGAATCGTCGGGGATTCTTTTGAATATTAGCTCGTAAAGACCAGGTGTTCCAATGTATCCTGTTTCGCCTATGATTATATTATCGTCTCTGTCCACATCGACACGTTTATCACCGAGCATTGCTCCATCATTACTAAGACGTACACCGTAAACATAATCTATAGTGTTATCTTTTCCACTACTTAGCACAGCCCCCATATATTTTTGACCCAACGGACCAAAATGATCATGTAAAGTTTGTTGTCCTTTGTACGTTCGCAACTGACGTATAACGGATGTCATTACCGGTTTATCGGGGGTTTCGAAAACATTCTCATCATCATCATCATCAGTGAGTAGATTGTTGATCGGTGAAGATTCATGTGGTTCCTCATATTGTAGAGCTCCCGTCGATGTAGAAACTATCGAAGGATCATTGAATAGTTTCCGTTTCAGCGGAGTCAATGCGGCTGGTGAAAGTTTCGCCTTACGCTTTATCTTTTTTTCGGGTTTTAATATTATACTCTTTGTTTCTTCGCTTGTACTCATTGATAGTGGCGCAGTTTTAACATCAACGTTACTTTCCACATTAGCGCTGCTTCCCGCGATTTGCTTGAGAGGTTCAATAATAGGTTTAAAGTGTCTCTCCAATGCAGCATTCTCAACAATTCTACCGGTTTTCAAAGCGCGATATTTTTTGCGGATCGATTCGCTCGTTTTCGCAATCTCTTCCGCTACCTTTTCATGATCCATGATTTTCACGTTACTATTCACCATTGATATATTTGTCTCGTGAACGTTGAAGATGTTACCAGGTTGAGGTTGCAACGACGATTGAGCATCTCACAGCACAGCAAAGTCGTTAAATCCTTTCCTATATCGTCCGTTGATCATTGAGCTGTCCTTATCAATCAATGTGAAACCATATTTATCCTCCCAACATTTGCGACACAATGCACTGAAATCTTCATATGACATGTCGGTATTCACATGATCGTTGTACACATGTTTCAAATTGGTACCATCCTGTTTAAAGAGAATCAGAAAATTTGCATTGTCTCGTATAAGATGCTTGGGTATTTTTGCGTACGTTTGACAGAGATAGAAACAGTCAACGTTCGAATGACGACCCATGGCAAAGTATTCTCTTATGGTATCTTGCTTGTCACATGCCACATCGTCAAAGATAAAAATAGAATTTTTGGACGCTTCGGTCGTTGGAATCACGTCGCTGTTATCGGAGAATGTAAAGTATCCAATTTCATCTATCGGTTTCAACAAATTTTCCAAGTAGCGATATTTAGGTTGTTGCAACGATTTTGAGTACACGTACAAGTTCTCGAAACGCAGACCGTGCAGACTTTCCAGCAAGCTGATGAGAACATTCGTTTTGCCGCAATTCGAGGGACCGCATATGATGCCGCGTATGGTGTTCGGAAGCATGTTTCCATGCCTGCGCGCCTCTTGTCCAATCATTGATTGCGTTCGATTGTCGAAATTTGTCACACGTATCGATGTCGGTTGCTTCACGAATCGCATGTTTCCCCCACATCACAAAATTGATTATGTTAATGGATCGTTGCGATTGAACTATATATATAGACGCGCCGATCTTGGAAACGCTCAGTTTAGAAAATGTTGCTCCTTTTGATAGATACTCATGATATTCGAGAGCTAACCTCCGAACAGTTGAAATACATACCGAAGATTGTTTTGTTACACGATTTTGCAAAGTATATTGGCGATTTGTGGGACAGACTCCCTGAACATATAAGAGTCGATCCAGAGGTTCAGCAGTATCGTCGATGTTTGGAACATTACAATCGTCCGTGGCAGCGAACGCATATCGATGGTCCGGCACCGCTGATCCGGGACTGTAGTGAATGTCTTCGACAAAAGTCAAAGTCAGCAGCGGTCTGTTGAATCGCGCGATAAATGCGCTTCCTATCGAACTACACATTCCCGGATATCAATTTTGCGGTCCTGGAACTCGCTTGGCAAAACGATTGGCCAGAGGCGATCGAGGCATTAATTCATTGGACGCGGCGTGTCGTGAGCACGATATAGCCTATTCACGTAGTAACAGTCTCACTGATCGACACGCGGCGGATAAGATTCTCGCTGTAAAAGCGTGGAAACGCATAATTTCGAAAGATTCAACTCTAGGCGAGAAAGCGGCTGCTGCCATCGTTTGGGCTACCATGAAAGTTAAAACGAAAATCGGTATGGGCATGAAGAAAAAGAAGTCGTCCAAGAAAGCAATCCGAAAACGAGCACTTCCGATAGCAAAACGGGGTGGTATTTTACCAGTTCTGCCATTACTGGGAGTTCTCGGTTCACTAGTCGGTGGAGCGGCGGGTGTCGCAAAAGCGGTGAATGATGGCAAAGCCGCGCAACGTCAGCTGGAAGAATTAAAACGTCATCATCGCGCTATGGAAGGTCGCGCTATGAAAGGTCGCGGAATCTATCTTGCTCCGTACAAACGCGGGAAAGGCGCTACAGAAAAAAGAAAAAAAAAAACGTCAAAGAGACACTAAAATTACCCATGGGTGCAATGACTAACGTACAGTTGGAAAGACTAGCGAGGCGTATGCGTATATCTTTCTTTCGAGGTGTTTTCATGCGTGACCCTTTACCGATAGATGGAGTACGTCAAAACGAGAGTGGTATTGTAAATTTTGACAACACAGAGGGACCGGGTATACACTGGGTTGCATATGCGAAAAGAGGAAATCATGCAATATATTTTGATAGTTTTGGTAATCTTCGACCGCCCAAGGAATTGATTCGATACCTTGAGAGAGATGTAGTGAAAATTGTATACAATCGCACGTCTTATCAACATTACAGTCAGAGCATATGCGGACAATTGTGTTTACAGTTTCTCCAAACGGTAGAGGATCGATGTGGATTTAAATGACAACATTCCGCTCGCAGCAGTCAGTAATCGCTTGGCAGTTTGCGAACATGTCGCTAACGCTTACGTTGACTGGTAACAGTAGCACCCTTACGGTGAGCTACTTTCCCGCTATAGATTTGAGCGATGGTGATTACGAGCTTGGTTTAACGGATTTCGAAACATACAATACGATACCAAATGTAAATTCGTCGAATAATAAATTTTACTATGGTGCTAACGATGAAGAAATTACGATTCCTGAAGGATCGTACGAATTGCGCGCTATATACGAATATTTAAAAAATGCAATTTCACATGCTCAAAAAACAGTACGTTCCAAAAATAATCCATATAAAGATGACGCGAATGAATATCCTATAATAATTCATGTCAATAATAATACGATGAAGAGTGAAATAAAATGTGCTTATAGAATAAATTTTAGCAAGCCAAACAACATTGACTCGCTTTTAGGATTCTCATCGAGTCGTGTATTAGAACCGCATCGATGGTACGAATCGGATGCATCGATTAAGATTGTCAATGTTAATATCATTCGTATAGAATGCAGCGTTGTCAGTGGTGCGTACAGTAACAGTATGCGTGTACATACGATACATGAATTCTCGCCTAAGGTGCCACCAGGATATAAGATATCGGAAACGCCGGCACATGTCATTTACCTTCCAATCATCGCACGGAGTATTACAGATTTAACGGTGCGTGTCGTTGATCAAGAAGGACAATCGCTCGATTTTCGAGGAGAAGAGATTACCATTAGATTGCATGTACGACGGCGACGATCATAAACACAATCTATGAAATGCTTGTGGTGAATCAAGTAGAACAGGAGCAACAAGCTGGAAATATACCTTTTACGAGACACGCGATTAACGGTACAAAATCCCTCGTTCGAAAGAAACTCAGCGCGTTGAACGTTGAATTTTTGAAATCTCTGGGATTCATCGTACGAAACGATTGAGAAAGATGATTGACATTTTGAAAATTAAAAGTGAACCGGTCTTTGACGAGCGCATCGTCAAGATTGAGACACATACGTACAACCCATACGCTAATACAACGTTTGGATATAGCGACGAGATACGAATACCCATACAGCAGCAGGATTTATACATATTGCCATGCGAGAGTTATCTCTATGTCGAGGGGAAGGTGACGAAACAAGTTGTAGTCGATGGTGCAACTGTAACGTTGGGATATAATTGCGTTGCATTCATGTTTGATGAGATTCGTTATGAACTGGATGGTGTGGAGATTGATCGTAACAGAAACGTGGGAATAACTTCAACGCTCAAAAACTATGTATCGATGTCTTCGGACGAAAATGCTGTCATGAAAAATGCTGCGTGGGATGCGACTGACACTATTTCGCCGGATGGATACTTCAACTTTTGCGTACCACTCAGCGTGTTGCTAGGATTCTGTGAAGACTACAAGCGTATCGTGATTAACGCGCGTCACGAATTGATTCTATTACGATCGCGCAGCGACAACAACAGTCTACTAGGATCTTCAGCGCTGGATCCTAAGATTGAGCTATTCAAGATACAATGGCGAATGCCTCACGTAATCTTGAACGATATCAATAAACTTTCCATGCTGAAAACTTTGGAGAACGGACGATACCTGAGTATGAGTTTCCGCTCGTGGGATCTGTATGAATTTCCTCTACTGCAAAGCACGACCAAACATCTGTGGACCATCAAAACTGCTACTAATCTGGAGAAGCCTCGATACGTTATCTTTGCGCTGCAGACTGGTCGGAAGAATGTAATGTCGGAAAATATAGCTCGTTTCGATGACTGCAAATTGATCAATGTGAAGTTCTATTTGAATTCAGAGTGTTATCCGTACGATGACATGAATTTAGATTTTGCAAAAAATAAATGCGCCATACTTTACGATATGTATAGACGTTTTCGTAAATCGTATTATGGATGCGACAGTGCTGAGGTATGGTTAGCAATTACCGACTTTCGGCGACTAGGTCCTTTCGTGGTTATCGATTGTTCGCGTCAAAATGAGTCCGTCAAGAGTGCCACTGTGGATGTGCGGATAGAATTTGAGTGTAAGGAGAATATACCGGTGAATACTACCGCATATTATCTCATCCTGCATGATCGTGTAGTTGAATACAGCCCGCTAACCAACATAGTGCGCAAACTCAACTAACATCAGAAAGTATGTACGAGAAAAATATAATACACGAAACAAAGTATAAACGGCATTTCTCTCCTGGACGTGTCGAAGAATATTTCGCCATGGATGCTCCGACATTTGTCGACTTGCAAGGATTCATGGTTGGAGAGAGATTTATTGTAAAAGAAGCGGCGATACTGAAGAACGGAACTATTCTTTCGCACTACATCTTCACGAGTCCGATGCCATGGCATCTGCTCACAAGATCGGACAAATCGAGGGCCTACTGGTTAACTGCTAATCATCATGGATTACGATGGGAAGATGGAACCGTCAAATACTGCAGAGCTAAACATCTGGTTACTGCAGCTGTGGCGGGTGATATGTATGACAAACTTGAAGACGATGCATCTCAATTTGTGTATGTGAAGGGACATGAGAAGCGGAAATGGTTGTTACAACTTCTGGATGACAATGCGAGAAGCAGCGTGATCATTAAGACCATGGACATCGATTACGACGATATGCCTTCCCTGCAAAAATTGAATAATACTTTTCGATGTAATAATCATATGAAAAATTGTGCATTACAGAATGTACTAAATATTTTCAATTGGTGATCTCGAAGAAAATTGTATGACACTATATAATAAATCTAATAATCATTATTTCAAATGTGCAGATGTTTCTTTCCCTTATCCCCTTTCTTAGAATTTTATATGGTAATTGCGTTGATAAAAATACTTCTTTATTTGCGGTATGATGCTTATTAGACGTTCGAGAGATGTTCGATTGACGTTCAATAGATGTTCGATAGACGTTCGATAGACGTTCGATAGACGTTCGATATGGCGCAGTAAACGAAGGGCTAAGGGGGTTTGAGTCTGACCTAGTTTCGACTTATTTTTTCTCTCATGACATCATAACGCCCACTCTAAGAACCTTCACTAGACGTCTAATAGCAACAGGCGACGGTGGTCTAGGAGCTTTGGAACATAGGGTATAAAACCACGGGGCCCGGGTTCGAGTCTAGCAGTAATCTTGACAGTTTTTCTCTCGTGACGTCATCATGCCTACTTTAAGAACCTTTACTTAGACGTCTAATAGCAACAGGCAACGGTGGTCTAGGAGCTTTGGAGCATTGGGTAGTAATCGCGAGCGTTCGGGTTCGATTCTGCATCACAATACATTTTTTTTCTCGTGACGTATGCGTGACGTCACGGTCGCTATCTTGCGTGACGTCTCACCATGAGTTCCCCTTCCCCGCGCGACGTCATACCCCGCGCCCTGAGTTCCCCGCTTCCCCGCGCCCCCCTCAGCGCTTCTGGGTTAGAACCGGCCTTACTATTCTACTGTCTGAAACATTTCGTATGTAACATTGTATTATCAAGCATGACATAATGCGTTATGTTCGTAAGAAATCCTCAAAGCGTTCGTACAATGACGAAAATGTGTCATCGCGGTCAACGCGTCTTCGATGGGCTCTAACGCTCTCTCAGCAATTTTTGCATTATGCACGGCAAAACTTTTATCACGGTTTAACATTTCTTCTTCATCAAAATCAAGCTTATCGCACAACTCGTACGCGACGTTCAAATCGTGTCGATCGGTTCGAAAGATCTCTGACATATCGTATTTTAGGACGCTTTTTGCACAAGGACTCGATTCTGTCGCAATTGTCACCGCGACGACGATCGATACTTGTTTTTCTTTCAAACCTGACCGAAACGTCGTTCTCCGAGGTAAGATTGCGTTCGTTTAGGCAATTCAGAGCACTCAAGTATTCTTGCGTTTGTTTACAACTTCGGCAGAACATTCGACAGAATGAAATCGCCGATATTTTCGTCGCGTCTGGTTTTCTACGCAACGTTTATGCACGAAACGTACAAAAAATCGCCAAACTCGTTATCTAGGTCATTTGATACGCACCTTCGCCGGCTAAAGTCCCAGATTAAAGTTGCTCGAGCTGTGGTGGGGATACATTGTACCTGGTAGCAGGAATTTTCCCCACCACTGTGATTTTCGACTAATGAACAAGGAAACCTTCCCCCTCTGCGGTACAAGTTGTACAATTTTTCAGTACGTATTGAGCAGTGCCGGACGCGCGCCGGTACTATTGTACGTACCGTAGTACAGAGCAGTCAGAGGTACAATAGGACCAGGGGCTACTGCTCTGTACTCCGGTATTTTCCGTAACATATATAGAACGGGTGATTTTTTACGCGATCTCGCGCTTCGTTCGGTCGATTCGACTCGATCTAACGTCGCGCGAGAGAACGCGATGCGAAAAGTATATGCCGGGTTTGCCTACAGTACGGAGTAATTCTGACGTCACACTCCGCCCTCGTTCGTTTCCTCCTCCCCTCAGCAAATCCCACTGAAAAAAAATTTATAGCGACATTCGGCAAGGCTGACAGACATGTCTCGCATCGTCCGTTTTCACCCCCATAACGAAACTTTTTTAAGAAAAACATGCACGGCTCGATTCGACAAGGCTGACGTGCGCTTCTCGCATCGTTCGTTTTCCCCGAAATGTTGGAAAAATTCGAAAACCTCGATTCGGTAAGGCAGACGGACGTCTTTCGCATCGTTCGTTTTGTCCCCCCTCTAGGAAAAAAACAAATAGCTCGATTCGGCAAAGCTGCTGGGCATCTCTCGCATCGTTCGTTTCATCCCACCCCTTCGAAAAAAAAACGAATAGCTCGATTCGGCAAAGCAAACAGGCATCTTTAGCGTCGTCCGTTTTGTCCCCCATCAGCGAATCTCGCTCAAAGGGAATGTACGGAGACTTTCGGGACAGCCGTAGGGCAACTCTCGCATAGTTCGTTTTCTCCCCCCTCTAGGAAAAAAAATGCGAAATCCTCGACTCAGCAAGGCAGACAGGAATATTTGGGACCGTTCGTTTCATCCCCCCTATAGGAAAAAGAACGAACACCTCGTTTCGGCAAGGCAGCCGGACATCTCTCGCATTGTTCGTTTCATCCCCCCCTCTTCGGAAAGATAACGAACACCTCGACTCAGCAAGTCAGACGAACATCTCTCGTAACGTTCGCTTCATCGCCCCTCTTCGGTAAAGAACGGTCTCCTCGATGCAGCAACGCAGGCGAGCATCTTTCGCCTCGTTCGTTTTTTTCCGAATGTTGAAAAAAATATGGAAACCTCGATTCGGCAAAGCAAATGAGTATCTCTAGTGTCGTCTGTTTTGTTCCCCCGCAGCGAATCGCGCTTAAAGAGAATGTACGGAGATTTTCGGGACAGACGATGGGCAACTCTCGCATCCTTTCGTTATCTTCCCCCTCTAGGAAAAAAAACGGACAATTCGACTCAACAAGGCAGCCGGGCATATCTGGGATCGTTCGTTTCATCCCCTCTCTAGGAAAGAGAAACGAAAAGCTCGATTCGGCAAAGCTGCCGGGCGTTTTTCGCATCGTTCGTTTTGTCCCCCCTCAGCGAATCTCGCTCAAAGAGAATGTACTGAGACTTTTGGGACAGCCGAAGGGTAACTCTCGCATCGATTGTTTGATCCCCCTCTAAGTAAAAAGGAACGAACACCTAGACTCAGCAAGGCAGCCGGGCATATCTGGGACCGTTCGTTTTCTCCCTCCCTCTAGGAAAAAGAAACGACCACCTCGACTCAGCAAGGCAGCCGGGCATATCTGGGAAACGTCCATTCCATCCCCCTCTAGGAGAAAGAACGAACACCTCGATTCGGCAAGGCAGCTGGGCATCTCTCGCATCTTTCGTTTCATCTCTCCTCCTCGAAAGAAACGAATAGCTCACTCGGCAAAGCAGACGGGTATCTCACAAATCGCGCGTCTTCTCCCGAATCTTGGAAAAGATTCGAAAACCTTGATTCGGCGGAGCTAACGTGCGTCACTCACATCGTTCGATTGATCTCCCCTCTTCGAAGAAAAACGGATTCATCGACTCAACAAGGCAGACGGGCATCTCTCGCATCGTCCTATTCATCCCCCTCCCCCCCTCTTCGAAAACCACGATGCAGCAAGGTTGACCTGCGTCTTTCGCATCTTTCATTTTCTCCCACTTCTAGGGAAAATAACGAACACCTCGAGTCGGCAAGGCGGACGTGCGTCTCTCGCATTGTTCGTTTTCTCCCTCCTTTAGGAAAGATAACGAACACCTCGAGTCGACAAGGCGGACGTGCATCTCTCAAATCGTTCTGTCAAGATTCTTGAAAAAATGCGAAAACCTCGACTTGGCAAAGCAGACGGGCATCTCTTGAATCGCGCGTTTTCTCCCGAATCTTGGAAAAAATTCAAAAACCTCGATTCGGCAAAGCTGCCGGGCGTGTCTCGCATCGTTCCCGAATGTTGGAAATAATTCGAAAATCCCGATTCGGCAAGACTGACATGTATCTTCCACATCGTTCATTTTCTCCCGAGTGTTAGAAAAATTCGAAATCCTCGATTCGGCGAGATTGACGTGCGTGTCTCGAATCGTTCATTCTCTCCCGAATATTGCGAAAGATTCGAAAACGCGATTGGCGCCATAGTGGGGGTATATAGTACCTGATAGGAGAAATTTTCCCCACTACTTTGATTTTCGACCAATGATCAAGCAGAGCTTCCCCCTCTACTGTATAGGTTGTACAACTTTTCGGTACGTACCTAGCCGTTCCAGGCGCGCGCCGGTAGTATTGTACGTACAGTAGTACAGAGCAGTCAGAGGTATAATAGGACCAGGGGCTGCTGCTCTGTACTCCGGTATTTTGGTTAATATATAGAGAACGGATGGTTTCTGCGCGATCTCGCGTTGCCGATCGACAAGACGCGATCGAACCACGCGCAAGAGAACGTGATGCGGAAAGTGTATGCCGGGACTGCCTATAGTACGGTGTAATTCTGCAGTCACGCACGGCTTCGTCCGTTTCCTCTGCCCCCTATCAGCGAATCCAAATGAAAAAGAATTTACAGCGACATTCGGCAAAGCTGACGGACATCTCTGGCATGGTTCGTATTCAGCTCCTCATCGAAATCTTTTTGAAAAAAAACATGCAGAGCTCGATTCGACAAGGCTGACGTGCATCTCTCGCATCGTCCGTTTTCTCCTGAATCTTGGAAAAAATTCGAAAACCTCAATTCGGCGACATTTACGTGCGTATCTCGTATCGTTCGTTTAATCCCACCTCTAGGAAAAAAACCAATAGCTCGATTCGGCAGAGCTGCCGGGAATCTATCGCATCGTTCGTTTGTCCCCCCTCAACGAATCTCGTTCAAAGGGAATGTATGGAGACTTCGGGATAGCCGAAGGGCAACTCTCGTATCGTCCGTTTCATCCCCCCTCTAAGTAAAAGGAACGAACACTTCGACTCAGCAAGGCAGCCGGACATATCTGGGACCGTTCGTTTCATCCCCCCTCTAGGAGAAAGAACGAACACCTCGTTTTGGCAAGGTAGCCGGACATCCCTTGCATCGTTCGCTTCATCCCCCCTCTTCGAAAAAGACGAATAGCTCGATTCGGCAAAGCAGACGGACATCGCTAGCGTCGTCGGTTTTGTCCCCCCTCAGCGAATCTCGCTCAAAGAGAATGTTCGGAGACTTTCGGGATAGCCGAAGGGCAACTCTCGCATCGTTCGTTTTCTCCCCCCTCTAGTAAAAAGAAACGAAGACCTCAACTCAGCAAGACAGCCGGGCATATCTGGGATCGTTCATCTGATCCCCCCTCTCTTCGGAGACCACGATTCGGCAAGGCTGACCTGCGTCTTTCACATCGCTCGTCCTCTCCCTGCTGTAGGGAAGATAACGAACACCTCGATTCGGCAAGGCAGACAGGCATCTCTCGCATCGTTCGTTTTCTCCCCCCTCTAGGAAAGAGAAACGAACACCTCGATTCAGAAAGGCAGCCGGGCTTTGCTCGCATCGTTCATTTCATCCCCCCACTAGGAGAAAGAACGAACAACTTGTTTCGGCAAGGCAGCAGGACATTTCTTGCATCGTTCGTTTCATCCCCCCTCTTCGAAAAAGACCAGTATCTCGATTCGGCAAAGCAACCGGGCATATCTCGTACCGTTCGTTTCATCCCCCCTCTAGGAGAAAGAACGACCAACTCAACTCAGCAAGGCAGCCGGGCATATCTGGGACCGTTCGTTTCATCCCTCCTCTAAGAGAAAGAAAGAACACCTCGACTCAGCAAGGCAGCCGGGCATATCTGGGTTCGTTCGTTTCATCCCCCCTCTAGGAAAAAGAACGAATACCTCGTTTCGGCAAGGCAGCCGGACATCTTTTGCATCGTTCGTTTCATCCCCCCTCTTCGAAAAAGAGGAACAGCTCGATTCGGCAAACCAGACGGGCGTTTCTCGCATCGCTCGTTTTATCCCCCCTCTAAGTAGAAGGAACGAACATCTCGACTCAGCAAGGCAGCCGGACATATCTGGGATCATTCGTTTCATCCCCCTCCTAGGAAAAAGAACGAACACCTCGTTTCGGCAAGGCAGCCGGACATCTCTTGCATCGTTCGTTTCATCCCACCTCTTCGAAAAAGACGAATAGCTCGATTCGGCAAAGCAGACGGGCGTTTCTCGCATCGCTAGTTTTATCCCCCCTCTAAGTAAAAGGAACGAACACCTCGACTCAGCAAGGCAGCCGGACATCTCTCGCATCGTTCGTTTCATCCCCCCTCTTCGAAAAGACGAATAACTCGATTCGACAAAACAGACGGGCGTCTTTCGTATCGCTCGTTTTGTCCCCTCTCAGCGAATCTCCCTCAAAGAGAATGTACGGAGACTTTTGAGACAGCCGAAGGCCAACTCTCGCTTCGTTCGTTTTCTTCCCCCTCTAGGAAAAAGAAACGAACACCTCGACTCAGCAAGGCAGCCGGGAATATCTGGGACCGTTCGTTTCATCCCGCCCCCCTGTAGGAAAAAGAACGAACACCTCGTTTCGGCAAGGCAGCCGGACATCTCTCGCATCGTTCGTTTCATCCCCCCTCTTCGAAAAAGACGAATAGCTCGATTCGGCAAAGCAGACGGGCGTTTCTCGCATCGCTCGTTATGTCCCCTCTCAGCGTATCTCGCTCAAAGAGAATGTACGGAGACTTTTGGGACAGCCGAAGGGTAACTCTCGCATCGATTGTTTGATCCCCCCTCTAAATAAAAGAAACGAACACCTCGGCTCAGCAAGGCAGCCGGGCATATCCCGCATCGTTCGTTTCATCCCCTTTCTTCGGAAAAAACGAAAAACTCGACTCGGCAAGGCCGTCGGGCATCTCTCGCATCGTTCATTCTCTCCCCCTCTAGGAAAAAAAACGAACACCTCGACTCAGTAATGCAGCTGGGCATCTTCAGCATCGTTGGTTTCATCCCCCCTCTAGGCAAAAAACGAACACCTCCACTCAGCAATGCAGCTGGGCATATCTCGCATCGTTCGTTTCATCTCTTCTCTGCGAAAGAAACAAGAAGTTCAATTCGGCAAAGCAGACGGGTATCTCCCACATCGTTCGTTTTCTCCCCTCTCAACGAATCTCGCTGAAAGAAAATATTCAGCGAGTTGCGGAACAGCCGACGGGCAACATTCGCATCGTTCGTTTCATCCCCCCTCTTCGAAAAAGAAACGAACACCTCGACTGAGCAAGGCAGCCGGGCATCTCCCGCATCGTTCGTTTGATTCCCCTCTTCAGAAAAAACGAAAACCTCGACTCAGCAAGGCTGCCGGGCATCTTTCGCGTCGATTGTTTCATCTCCCATATTCGGAAAAAAACGAACCCCTCGACTCAGCAAAACTGCCGGGCATATTTCGCATTGTTCGTTTCAGTCTTCCTCTTCGAAAAAAACGAACTCGATTCGGCAAGGCTGACCGGCATCTCTCGCATGGTCCGCTTTCTTCACCCTCTAGGAAAAAATTTGAAAATCTCGATTCGGCAAGGCAGACGGGTATCTTTCGCATCGTTCGGTTTCTCTCCCCTCAGCGAATCTCGCTCAAAGAAAATGAACAGCGACCTTCAGAATAGCCGACGGGCAACTCTCGAATCGTTCGTTTTCTCCCCCCTCAGCGAATTTCGCTGAAAGGAAATGTACAGCGACTTTCGAAACCGCCGACGGGCAACTCTCGCATCGTTCATTTTCTACCCCCTCTAGGGAAAAAAAAGAACCCCGCGAGTCAGCAAGGCAGCCGGGCATCTCTCGCATCGTTCATTTTACCCCCCCCCCCCTCTTCGAAAAAAAACGAAAATCTCGATTCGGCAAGACTGACGGGCATCCCTCGCATCGTTCGTTTCATCCCCCTTTTCGAAGAAAACGAATAGCTCGATTCGTCAAAGCTGCCGGGCGTCTCTTGCATCGTTCGCTTTCTCCCGAATCTTGGAAAAATTTCGAAGACCTCGATTCGGCAAGGCTGACGGGCATCGGTCGCATAGTTTGTTTTCTCTCCCCTCTTGGAAAAAAACGAACTGCAAGTTTCGACAAGGCTGACGGGCATCTCTCGCATTGTTCATTTTCCTTGCTACATGCGTGAAATGCATAAAACATCGCCAATACCGCGATCCAAGTCACAACAATAAGACGTTGCGCAGCGTTCCCTTAAAGTTTCCGATTGGCGTTGTGGTGGGGGTAAATTTTACCTGATTGGCGGAATTTCCCCCACCACTGTGATTTTCGACCAATGAACAAGCAAAGCTTCCCCCTCTACTGTGCAAGTTGTGCAATTTTCCAACACGTACCTAGCCGTGCCGGGAGCGCGCCGGTACTATTGTACGTACCGTAGTCAGAGCAGTCAGAGGTACAATAGGACCAGGGGCTACTGCTCTGTACTCCGGTATTTTCCGTATCATATACAGGGTGTTTGATAGCTGATCATGCAGACGAAAGTTGGAGATAGATTGGGTGTAGCCGAGAAGAAAAGTCATGTACCATAATGTCAAATTGGCAATAGTTACCGAGTTATTAATTAAAACATGTGAGCCAACGAGCGCGTAGAGAGCGGAGGGCGGCCGCAGTAAGCACGTAGACATTTGATACAGGCGGAGTCAGTGAGTAGCGGTAAACAAGCGCGCGCGGCGAGGGGCAACGTAAGCGACAAGAGGCGATCGCGCGCGGCGAGGAGCGAGCGAGCTTTTTCTTTACAGCTTTTTCTTTATAGCTCGCTCGCTCCTCGTCGTTCGCGCTCGCTCGCCTCTTGTCGCTTGCGCTCGCTCGCTCCTCGTTGCGCGCGTTCGCCTCTTGTTGTTTACGTTGCTTCTCGCCGCGCGCGCTCGCCTACCGCCACTCGCTGACTCCGCCTGTATCAAATGTCTACGTGCTTACTGCGGCCGCCTTCCGCTCTCTACGCGCTCGTTGGCTCACATGTTTTAATTAATAACTCGGTAACTATTGCCAATTTGACATTATGGTACATGACTTTTCTTCTCGGCTACACCCAATCTATCTCCAACTTTCGTCTGCATGATCAGCTATCAAACACCCTGTATAGAACGGGTGGTTTTTTGCGCGATCTCGCGCTTCGTTCGATCGACTCGACTCGATCGAACGAAGCGCGAGCGAACGCAAGCGATGCGAAAAGTGTATGTCGGAACCTAACCTATAAAACGGAGCATTTCTGAAGTCACTCACTCGACTAGCTGCGCAACAACCATGGAACAGGATGTGATCTTGCACATCTTGGTGATAATTGTGCAAAATTCTCGCTTGGGCGAACACAAAAGCGGACTGTGTTTCGTTTGGTTTATCGTGCGTATGAGAATGAAAGAGAGCAACGGCGCGCAACAACAGTAGGTACGATGTCAGTCGTTGATATGACCGTCGTCGTTTCAAAGGGTTTAGTCCAAAAACTGCGCGTCACATTGTTTTCCGCGAATCTGCAAAACCTTTTATTTCGTTCCACACGCAGAGGATAGGAACTAACGGACAAACTTAGTCAAGGATGTCATATTATTGCAAGTTTATTTGTTCTTTTTTTCTTACATGAGATAGCGGTGGTCGCTTTTGGTGCCTGGACAAACTTTGGCGTTCGGCACATATTGGAAATTTTATATTCGCCAAGACCGATATGACTTTGTTGGTTGAATCGGCTTCGTCTTTATCGTTGCGCCATCGAACGAAACGCACCGCGCGCGACGTATTCGAATTCGGCCAATCGATCAATGGCACCGCTCGCAGTGACAGTAGTATCGAGAGTCATCATCTCCGAGACATTTTCTACAATGAGTAACGAGCTTTGTTGTTGCCACGCGGTGATCAGTCGACGAGATTGAACCGTGTATTGCAAAGTTGTGATGCTCGAACCATCCGTCGTGACAGCGTTTGATGTGGCGTGTCGTCGCACGGCCAATACGATTTCGCGAGAGCGCAATTCGTTCAAGTCCCACGATACGATCAGCTCGACGCTCTGCCGCAATTTTATCTTTTCGTACGTGTTGGCGCAAGTGAAACACCATGACAAAAGATGCCGTGATGCGCTTGCACATTTATCAGAATGCCATCGGTCGAAATATTTGAGCGCGGAGAGTCATATTCGTTCAGCAGTCGTGCAATCTCGTAGGGTAGTTGAAAGGGTCGACTGATCAACAAGATAGTGGCGACGTCGTTATCAGTGGTAGCGGACGTGTAGCCGTGCATTTGCCACATTTCGTACGCATCACGCAATATGGCATTCGAGTATATCAAATCGACCGGAATGATAACTCGACTAAGATAGTCACGACGCGACAAAGTCATTCTATTCTCGAGGCACGTGTCGAACACGGACCTTGCGACAGCTCGACGGAGGTTAGAGAGTCGAGTCATTTGATTTCGAAGCGATTTATCGCCGTTCACCGGCTGTTCGTTGTTCGTTGTTGCGGCGACGCTCAATTGACACCATTTGTACAGGTCCAGTGCACCGCGACGCAGAATCATGTTCATGTGACGATGATTGTTGTTATTTGACGAATCGTAACGCAGCGTCACGATTGCAGCTTGCAGTCCACCAGTCGTGTCGTTCGATACATAGGTTTCGCGAAGAATATCTCCACATGAGACAAAAGCGTCGAGATTCTCCAACGATCCACACTGAACGAGTGCTTCCGCAATAAATGCCCATTCGTTGATGGTTTCGCGATTTTCGGGTGTTACCGCGTACCCGCTGTCAGCGGGTTGCGCTGTTCAGCTCCTTCAGCGTATTCGGTACACTCGACTTGACGCACGAGCGCACCGTTGCCTTGAGTACGAAGCAACTCTTCGTGATCTATAATGCATGTAATCTCTGTGATAACATCGGCATAATCTGTATTTCCGTTTCGCATAGTTTCAATTTGGTACACATATTGTCCGGATAATACGGGTGTATCGCGACGTTCTTCCTCCGAAGGAGCTGCGGCTTCTATCGTCGTTGTGCACGTCAATGGCCATTGACGAATCTCGCGTCCATTGAGTCGCAAGGCGCCGTTTATCAAGACACCAAAAGCGCGCTCACCGTCGTACTTGAGTTTGGCAACGAGCGACGATTCGGCATGGTGCACGATGCGACTCGCCAGTTCCTGCATCATGTTGGTTCTCGTTATACAATTCGGTCCTGTAATGGCGCGAGTCAGCGACAGTTCGTCAAGCGCTTCTTTCAGCGGCACGGAGCGCAGGCCGTCGAACAGCAGTCCGTCGGGCCAGTGTTTACGTAGCCATGGAAGCACCAATGCTCTGTGCACCGCCACGATAGCGTTGTGACGAGCGAATCTCTCCCTGGGAGTGTCGATGGCACTCGTTAGAGATGTTTCGCATTCCAGATCCAGATGGTACGATGCCTCGTGATATTCGTTGAGACGAGCGCGCAGAGATACACGCACGGTACACGGCGATAACGGGGAGACACATTGGTTACATGCTTCGCGCGGAAGATTGTCGTCGTTGTCACGAATCGTTTTCGTGTCGGAGCAATGGGCGCACG
Organism: Harpegnathos saltator; assembly: GCF_003227715.2. NCBI lineage: Eukaryota > Metazoa > Arthropoda > Insecta > Hymenoptera > Formicidae > Harpegnathos > Harpegnathos saltator. The sequence continues at coordinate 23,246 of NW_020230253.1, forward strand.
CTAGTGCAAAGAAAGAGGGCCGGTGTTCGAAACACAGGCCGAGATTCGAGTCGCTCGTGTCGTCCTCGAGATCGGTGAGTGCTCTTTCGTAGCGTAACGGCATTCGAAGCTCCGCGTTCAGTGTGTCGCGAAGAATCAACGGATAGCGCGCATTATCCTCGTCTGTCAATTGACGCTTCGCACGATCGTGAGCCCGTTCGTATCTTGCATATCTACTGTATGCCAATGGAATTTTGAGCTGAGAGATCAGTCGGTCCTGATCGTTGCAACGAGCGAGCGATCGCAGAGCCGATAATCTGTCAGGCGCTTGAGGCATGGAATCAGTTGGACGACGGTACGATATTATGGATATCGTACCGAGTCGCCACGTTGATGCTCCGATTCGCGATTTGCGATGTACGAAAGACTCGAGATTACAATCGAGCGACCAGAATTCGTCAAATAACGCACCTTGACCCACGCTGACCGGAAGCGAATACCCGAGCGTTGTTTCGAGCTCTCAATGAGCGGACCAGTTTTCCATTATGCACGTAACGAGTTAGATCCGTCGCAAACTGCCTTACAAATAGTGAAACGCGACGCGCGAATTGGAATGCAGCATCATACTTAGCGACGTTAGCAAGCGTAGCAGAATGCGCAGTTCGGGCGAAACTAGTACCATCAACTTTCGATCGTTGTCCCGCAAAACTGAAATAAACAAACAGGTGGAGTCCATTAATCAAATCAGTTTACACAGTCTGTCCTAGATACGATGAGACTGGTTCCATCAAAGTTCTTAACGCAGCAATATCTACAGGATGGCCCATATGTACGAACCGTCCGACGATTCGAAGTGGAACGAACAGCGACGAGACTGCCGCCACGACGCCTCGCCGTTCGGTGGCGCGGATTCGTCGCGCGGTGTATCGATTGCTCGATTGGTTCTATCGGTCGCGTGCATAGTTTTGATGTTTTGCGCGATTCGTGGTCTGTACCTCGATGCGTTTCATCGTCCTCGAATAGACGCAATCTCGCGCGATCTCGTCTCTTGGTACGACGACAATGGCGAGCCAGCCGCCGCTGACGATGCGTCTCGAAATGGTCGACGCGATTGTGCAATGAGATTGCGTCGCGCAATGGACGTTGGAATCGATTCGTTGCCGCGAGTGCGATTCGTTGGCAATCGTCCGCCGCGATTGTCGCGTCGTCGTCGAGAATCGACGACAAGGCGGCGCACGAAATTGACAACGAGCGAGATCTCGCGTTGCGACGAAACGAGTGTCTGACGCACGGTGTGTTCGTCTCCGCGGATGACGATTACGTCGACTGTCGTTCTTACTGCGGAGCGACTGACGGTGTCGAGTATTGATATTACGATCGATTGGGTGCGCTCCTCAACGGACATGTTGCGCGCACAGGTGGATACTGTCTGCCGACGGACGTAGCGATGTGCAACGCCAGTATCGCCGTGTACGGCTCGATCGGCTGGCGTTGTATACCGCAGACGCGTGCTTTTGCCGGCGAAGGTGGCAATCGTATCGTGGTGTGCAATGGTCGACTGTTGGATCGCGCCACCGGCAAAATCTGGATCGATCATATCGACTCGACTCTGGCGTTTGACTCGATCGACGAACCGTTACCGGACAATGCTGGTGTTACGTCCCGGTCGGCCGCGGCTGCGATGCTAGGCTGCAGGTGCTCGGGCCTGGACGCGGGGCTAGATCGCAATTTTTGGGTCAAACGAATCGCGTGATTCTCCCCAGGGATACGCGCGATCTGTCGGGCTCGACACGATGTTCCGCGGAGTATAGAGCAAATGGCACTCACCAGTTCCTTTAATCCAATGTAATAATCTGGCACACCTGTGTCATGGAGTTGCGCACGTGCCCACGAAGCTGTTCGAGGGTCGGAGTTTTCTCGTTACAGGTGCGGAGGGTGTGAGGCGGGGTAGATGCTCCGTAGTAGTAGTGCAGGATCTCTGCACGCAGTTGACGGTAGAAAGCAGGCCTCGGATCTCGTGGCGAGAATCCGCGTCGAATGATCGGTAGTCGCGGATGGGTGTCACAATCGATCTTGCTAACACTGTATGATTTGCGGGCGGTAGCTTTCGGGCGCTCTGGCACGGGCGACTGAGGAGATTCTGGAGAGCGAGTGGGTTCAGTGGAACGAGGATGCCCCTTGTCGGGAGCGGAGTTGGTGGGTTCGACACCTAGGTAAGGGTGGTACGCTTGTCCGTGCTTTGGTTGGTATTCTAATTTTTTGATGAATTTCTTACGACCACCCCTGCGTACAGGGCGCATTTGGAATCACTCCCGTGACTCCGGCCAGCTGTATTCGTGTGGTTAATTCGGAGTTCCCTATTCTGTCAGGCGGTGCGATCGGGTCGCAACCTATGCGCCTTCGAGTAACTAGTAGACGGTGCGATCGAGCCGCAACCTGTGCGTCTACGGATGGGCGGTGCGATCGAGCCGCAGCCTATACGCCCCTATTCTAGTGATGCGAATACCTTGAAGAATCGGCGGCCAGTTATCAGCTAGGCGATTCCAATGCGTTAGCGGTCGGGGATGGGAGGAGATGGGAAAGTGAATCTAACCTTGAATCGGCTAACAAGAGTATATTTTAACTAAATGAATACACGAAAATATTCTGAGTTAGATTTAGTAAAAATATTCTAAGTTCACATTCATAAAAATATTCTAAGTTAAAACTCACGAGAATATTCTAAGTTAGATTTAGTGAAAATATTCTAAGTTCGTATTTACGAAAATATTCTAAGTTAAAACTCACGAAAATATTCTAAGTTAAAACTCACGAAAATATTCTAAGTTAGATTTAGTGAAAATATTCTAAGTTCGTATTCACGAAAATATTCTAAGTTAAAACTCACGAAAATATTCTAAGTTAAAACTCACGAAAATATTCTAAGTTAAAACTCACGAAAATATTCTAAGTTAGATTTAGTGAAAATATTCTAAGTTCGTATTCACGAAAATATTCTAAGTTAAAACTCACGAAAATATTCTAAGTTAGATTTAGCACTTATACTAGACCCTAGGAGGGATGGAGGAAGCACTGCACCAGATCACTGCACGACTGAGACTGCCTCTCGGGCGCTCCGCGGTCCCTGAGCTGCGGCTTTCCCGAGCCGCCGAATTTTCCTCTGGAGTGGGAAGGTAGTGGGGGTTTGGAAATTAGAACTTAGAAAATTTCGGCGCGGAGGGACTTAGAAAAATTCTCTGCCGAGGGACTTAGAAAAGTTTTGGGTTGAGGGACTTAGAAAAGTTTTGGGTTGAGGGACTTAGAAAAATTTAGGGTCGAGGGACTTAGAAAAATTTTGGTGATTCCAGGGAAAGAAGAGAGAGAGGAAAAAAATTTTGTGTGGTGCTTCCTCTTACAATTGGTAGTGCGGATGTGACACTGGCTTTCGATTCGTGTGTCCACCGGGTATGCGCGACGAGTGCGACAACAATTATGTCACCGCGCCGTTCGATCGATTGTTTCTGTTGCGCAACACCTGCGCGTCTCTGATTCCACACGCGGACGAGAGCATCGCGCCGAATTTCGAGGAGAACACTTGCGAGTGCGGCGATACCGCGCGATACAACGAACGATTGCGCACGTGTGTGCCCGATGAGCGCGCCAGCACCGACAACGCGTTCGACGATCGCACGTTACAGAGCGTTATTCCCGACGACGGCGAACCGTGCATAGAGACGTGGATGACCGTGTCGCAGGCTCGTGGATTGCTCGACAAGCCCCCCGTATGTGCGGCATGGAACGTGCAGATTCGGACCTGGGCGTCGCCGAAGTAGGTTATCAACGAGTACGGGGCTCTGTTCGATCGAGCTGTACCGTGTCACATCCGCACTACCAATTGTAAGAGGAAGCACCACACAAAAATTTTTTTTTCTCTCTCTCTTCTTTCCCTGGAATCACCACAAAACTTTTCTAAGTCCCTCGAACATAAAATTTTCTAAGTCCTTCGACCCTAAATTTTTCTAAGTCCCTCAACCCAAAACTTTTCTAAGTCCCTCGAACATAAAATTTTCTAAGTCCTTCGACCCTAAATTTTTCTAAGTCCCTCAACCCAAAACTTTTCTAAGTCCCTCGAACATAAAATTTTTCTAAGTCCCTCCGCGCCGAAATTTTCTAAGTTCTAATTTCCAAACCCCCACTACCTTCCCACTCCAGAGGAAAATTCGGCGGCTCGGGAAAGCCGCAGCTCAGGGACCGCGGAGCGCCCGAGAGTCAGTCTCAGTCGTGCAGTGATCTGGTGCAGTGCTTCCTCCACCCCTCCTAGGGTCTAGTATAAGTGCTAAATCTAACTTAGAATATTTTCGTGAGTTTTAACTTAGAATATTTTCGCGAATACGAACTTAGAATATTTTTGCTAAATCTAACTTAGAATATTTTCGTGAGTTTTAACTTAGAATATTTTCGTGAATACGAACTTAGAATATTTTCACTAAATCTAACTTAGAATATTTTCGTGAGTTTTGACTTAGAATATTTCCGTGAATGTGAACTAAGAATATTTTTACTAAATCTAACTCAGAATATTTTCGTGTATTCATTTTAGTTAAAATATACTCTTGTTAGCCGATTCAAGGTTAGATTCACTTTCCCGTCTCCTCCCATCCCCGACCGCTAACGCATTGGAATCGCCTAGCTGATAACTGGCCGCCGATTCTTCAAGGTATTCGCATCACTAGAATAGGGGCGTACAGGCTGCGGCCCGATCGTACCGCCCATCCGTAGACGCACAGGTTGCGGCTCGATCGCACCGTCTACTAGTTACTCGAAGGCGCATAGGTTGCGACTCGATCGCACCGCCTGACAGAATAGGGAACTCCGAATTAACCATACGAATACAGCTGGCCGGAGTCACGGGACTGATTCCAAATGCGCCCTGTACGCAGGGGTGGTCGTAAAAAATTCATCAAAAAATTAGAATACCAACTAAAGCATGGACAAGCGTACCACCCTTACCTAGGTGTCGAACCCACCAACTCCGCTCCCGACAAGGGGCATCCTCGCTCCACTGAACCCCCTCGCTCTCCAGAATCTCCTCAGTCGCCCGTGCCAGAGCACCCGAAAGCTACCGCTCGCAAACCATACAGTGTTAGCAAGATCGATTGTGACACCCATCCGCGACTACCGATCATTCGACGCGGATTCTCGCCACGAGACCCGAGGCCTGCTTTCTACCGCCGACTGCGTGCAGAGATCCTCCACTACTACTACGGAGCATCTACCCCGCCTCACACCCTCCGCACCTGTAACGAGAAAACTCCGACCCTCGAACAACTTCGTGGGCACGTGCGCAACTCCATGATACAGGTGTGCCAGATCATTACATTGGATTAAAGGAACTGGTGAGTGCTAATTGCTGTATACTCCGCGGAACATCGTGTCGTGCCCGCCAGATCGCGCGTATCCCTGGGGAGAATCACGCGATTCGTTTGACCCAAAAACTGCGATCTAGCCCCGCGTCCAGGCCCGAGCACCTGCAACCTAGCGTCGCAGCCGCGGCCGACCGGGACGTAACACTTCAACGAATCGCTGTGTCCGCGTATGAGCGCGTGGATCAGCGCGGTTGACGTTAACGACGTGATATCGGCCCCGTTATACTACGGAGACGTGCATATAGTGCGCGACTTTTCCGCGGCTTTGCAAACGGTACGACTGGACGCCGGTGCGTTCTTAGCCATTGATCGGTGCGTTACCGTCGGCGGGATCAGAGAATTTGTACACTCCGGTAGAACTGAATGACGCGGGTACTGGCTGTTGAGTCCGCGCTGCGAAAATTCCGCTGTAACGGCCAACGAGACATCGTTCGATTTTGGACCGGTGGTATCGTTTGTCATCGGAAACGCGATTAGAAAAAATCGCAACAAACCGATCGCTACGTTCGATCGCACGGAGAGCGTTATTGACGGCGATCGATTCGTCGCGTACACCGAGCGCCTCGTTCCATCGCACGGAGAGCGTCATTGACGGCGATCGATTCGTCGTGTATACCGAGCACCTCGTTCGATCGCACGGAGAGCGTCATTGACGGCGATCGATTCGTCGCGTACACCGAAGCGCGATTACGTCTGAACCGTTAGCGGCAGACACAGCGCAATCGTCGTCTGTGCGAGAATCAGCAGCGACGGAAATCGGTGTGTCGGATCGTACATTGCTGATGATTTCGGAACGAAGATGCACCGACAGACGGGCAGTGTATCGCGATATCACGAATGGACCAAGGTTGAGATATCGCGCGAACAACAACTGGATCGTCGCGGCAAACGACGCGCCGCAGCAGCCGACGCCACGACGAACAAGCGGCCACGCACCGTCGATCCAAGCGCGCCATCGTCCTCGTCCTCGTCCACAACTTTTTCATCGTCGCCGGAGCTTGAGCGATTTGCTACAGTCGGCGGTGCGTTCTGTGAAGAACAGCGACTCGCGTCAACAAACCGCCGACAGTTGCCGTCGTTGTATCTGATCGATAAACGAACTATAATGGCCTCGACATAGAGTTGTTCGCGAGTCGCTTCGCCATTATCAGCGACGGTCGATAAAAGCGGCAACGAACAAGATTACGTGTTTTCGTCGAACGACTTGGCAAAAATTCGCAAGTTGCAAACCAGACGGCGCACGAGCTTGCTCAACGTCGACACTGTGGATCGTCAAGTGAAGGAATACCGGAATGCGATGCGTCTGTCGCGCGTATTCTTGCGTTTGATACTGACGCGCGCGACCGTGCCGGCGCATCGACGCATCATCGACCGACTGATCCAAATGATACACAGATGCAACGTGCCTTTGAGCGATCGTCACCATAAAATGCTAAACATCTACGTGGAGCATGTGAGTCTGTATCGAAAGATATGTCCGAGCTTTATGGATTTTTTGTTGAATTCGAACGTTATGAGCGGCGTCGTGAATCGTCGCAAAGGCGAACCGCGCGTTACTCTGATGTTGTTGCATCTGATCAACGCTACACCGTCCATCACGCTGTCGCAGTTTTATTTTTACGCGTTTGGCAAAAATTTTTGCTTCGGCGAGGTGTGCGAATTCTTTCTGGTCGCTTGCAACCACATTGCCGATTCGCAATTTACGCGGCGTACTCGCTTTCTGCTGTATCATTATCAGCGTCTCGGTGACGTCGCTCCGCATCGATTCTCGATAAAATGTGCATTTCGGAAATGGTGCTGTTTCTGTTGCTATTGCGCCGCGAGCCGTTGAAGACGCCGCTCGAACGAATGTCCGTGCGACATGGTCGTTTGCTGCAAAACGGCGCGTGTGTGGCCGCCGACGTGCTCTTCGATAGTCTATATTCGCGCACAGAAGTGCTCGATATCGTTTGAGTATCTGTACGAGCGCACGTCGGCTACTCGCGAGTCTGTCAATCATGAGAGCGAAAATAACGACAGTTTGTCGAGCGCGCCTGCAGCTCGCGATCTCTACGTCGAATTGCTGCGTACGCGAGACGTGCTCGAGCTAGCAAACTTTTTGCACTGGCGTTACGACGGCACGCGATACCTCGATCCGGGCAACGACACGCTCACGTGTCCGCGCAATTCGGACACGTTCGCCAAGTATCTCGCCGCTAGGTACATTTCACTGGTGAAGGAGAGCGCGCATCGCGACGCCTCGACGACGCGCGACGAAACATCGGTGTCGGCGGTGCGACGAGACGGCGCCAAATCGCGGCGGTTCGAAGAATTCGCACGTCGAGGTCCCGGCTTTTCGCATCGGATTGATCGAAGCGATGGAGCTCGTTGGAAAAACGTATCGCGGCAGCGCGCTGGGCGGCGCGGCCAATTCGTTGGTCGATAACGGTGACGAAAACGCGTCCCAAGAGAGCGGCCAGACGACGATCGTGTGCGGTCAAACGCTCGATACGTTTGTGCGTTACATAGACAAGCGCACGTCGCATCACATTGTGCTGAATCTCTATCTGAACAGATTCGAGCTGAGCACGCCGGCAATGTCGCTCACCCTCACGATCAATTACGAGGACTGCAATCCGCCACAGCGGTATCGTTTCAACGAAACGACCGATCGCCAGTTGAATCGATTCGCGCATCACGCGATAAAACACGCGGGCGAATATTTCTCCATGGTGTGTTCGCGCGACGCCATAAATCATTATCTGTACTCGAACGTGGTGCCAGAACGCACAACCGGGCGCACCGACAACGCGCTCGCCGCGACGGCGACCACCGTCGAGCAACAAGGTAACGGCCGCGAGAGAACGAATTCGCTACTACGGTCGATGAGCGGCAAGACGATGCTGACGATTGCACATCCGCAACATCGTCCGTGTTGCTGCAATTCGATCGGCCGTTCGTCTGCGAGACGGCCGATCTGCTAAATCTGTTGCCGCGATCGCTGAGCGAGCATGACGCCCGATACATTTTGATGGAGTCACCGCCGTTCGCGCGTGCATTCGCGATCATCGCGCTGAATCTGGCCCACTCTTTCGGTCGTCAATTGCTGTCGAGTCGCGATGGAGTGCGACAGTTGATGCGCGTTCTCGTGGAATCACCGCAGCAACATGGCAACTATAGCGTGCTCATGACATACATGTTATACGCTCCTCTCGGTTGCAGATCGTTGTTACTGACAACGCGCTCGGCCGATTCGTCGTCAATCAAGTCCGACGAATCGGCCGAGCGCGTGGTCGAACGACTGGCCAGAGATTCATTTGTCGAGAGTCAGTCGCTACTGCGCAAACAAATGCGAGAAGTAATCGCACGCGAATGGGACGGCGGTCGCATCGAGAACGATATCTCAGCCTCGTCGTCGTTCGCCGACACATCGAACGATAAACGCGACAATGCAAAAGCGAGCGACGAGGCGTCGCGATCGCTCACTGATCTGGATGTGCTGATGCGCGAGCTCGCAAAGTACAAGCGCAAGCTCACACTTAGCTTCGACGACGAAGACGACAATGCGAACGTGATCGCGAACACGCCGCGATCGGGCTGCGACGACATCGCGGCGAAACGCTCGATTCGCGATCTAGTGTCCTCCTCGGTGCTGTTTCACACCGTACCGTCGTCGTTCAACGTAGCAATCGGCGCGAAACGCGCGACGCGACGAAATTGCGGATGCAACAGCGATGATCTAGACTCGCGCGAGCGATCGTCGCGGTCGCCGACTATGACCGTCAGTCTGGACGCGATGCGCAATTTTTGCGCGTCCTGGCGTTTGCACGAATTCGCGCAAGCTCACGCCAACGATGAGGCGCTCGTGCGTTGGATATCGTTCGCATCCTCGTCCGTTGCAACCGAGGACGACAGCGCAACTCTAGTGAACATCGCGGCGGCTTACTTGTTTATGGTGACGCGCGAGCGAGAACGTCGCGTTGTGTTCATTCGTACGTCGCATCATCGTGTATCGAGCGATCGCGACGAGCGATTCATCTGCGCGCACGGTCTGACCGATCTGCTGACGTCGTTGCAGGCCGCGCATTCACTGAGCGATAGCATGAACGCGTTCGCTCAATTGTCCGATCCGCGATGCTCGCTGTTTGACGAATGTCATGGCTCGCTGTCTCATCTGTATCCCGAGTGTCACATTCACTCGTACGACACAAACTCCCTGTCGAAGGGACTGACCGCGTATGCAACCTCGAGACCGGAGGGTAAAGATGTCTCGAACGATCTAGCGTACAGCATCTGCGGCCGTGGTCACATTATTCATATTCGCGCGCGGCGACACCGGCATCATTATGTTTCTGTTGCGTTACATCACGGCCATTCGATTTCCCGGACAATTTCTCAAAACCGTGCTGCTGCTGCAGGGCACGAGTGACAGCGGCAAGAGCGAATTCGTGTCGGAGGTGTTGCGGCCGGTGTTTTCGAGCATGCTCAGCGGCACACTCAGCAACGCCACGCTGAGACACGGCATCAAGGACGAGGTGAATACCGATCTGATGAGCATGATGCGATCGCACATCTGCCAAGTCGACGAGCCGGAGCGCATGAACGCGGAACTCTTCAAAAATTTCATTTCCAGCACCATGATGAAGAGTCGATATTTTCATCAGCAACAGACGCAATACCTGCGAAATTTGGCCAAGATAGTGCTCACGGTGAACGATGCGATATCATTGCGCAGCGACGCCGGAGTGATTACCCGATTGAAATTTTGTCTGCGCATGCTGCATCGCTTCAAACCGTTGCACGGCCGACATCTCGATACCTCGACGGATTTCGTCAAGACCCACGCCACTCCGAGCGTCTCCTATCAATTTGCCACGCGATGCTTCGCACGAGGGGTCAACTTTCAGGCGTTTCGCACAGGTCTGTTTCTCACGATGGAACACTACGGCACGGATATGTGCACCTACAACGACGCCACGTACGCGTTGTACGACGCGATCGCAACGCGCCAGACTGAGGTGGAGCGACTGATAGAACACACAGAATTGAACTTGAACGCGGCGACAAAAACGCATCTGAACACCGGGGCGCAAGGATTGGCGCTCTTTCGACGAATGCTGGCCTTTTACTTGAGCGATCGAGTGATGAAGATGTACAATCGTGTAAATTCGCGCGTTGAAGACGACGATGAATCGTCGTCATCGCAATCGTCTGAATGCGAGCCGGATACGGACTATGAGCGTGACGACGGCGCTACAGCGAAATCGTCGCCCTCGACGACTGTGCTGCAACTCGACAGTCACATACCGAGCGTAATTTCCGAATTTGCGGACTCAATCGCAGCAGCGGACGATAATTCCGCGCACAGCGACGAGATTGCTCTGCGGCACGATGCGCGAATGCGCAAACGGTCGGTGCGAATCTTTTGCGACACTACAGGCGACAAACTCGACGATCCGATAATCATAGACGAACTGCCAGAGACGATGATACGCGATGCTCGAAACTTGCACGTTATGATCGATCCGTTCGAATTGTTGCTGCAACGTTATCGTATTCGCGAGGACTCAACCGTGACTATGCGCGACACTGATCTGTATCGATTTCTGCGCGAATTTGTCGAGGAAACCGGTTACCTCGTGTCTCGAGCAAACTTTCGCGAAATAGATGGTCAAGATCAAAGAGCGCATCAAGACGGATTATCCGAATGCTTTCGACGACAAACGGCGCATGTTTCATCTGACATTCGCTCAGCGCTAACTTTGGCGAATGCCCCACATCATCATCGCGCCACGACTTAACAACGGCAGAGATTTTACGATATTTTTTCGCACGTCGATCGAGAAATCGCAGTGCGACTGGACAGTGACATTCGCAAATAGGGGGAAACGTTCGGAAAAAGGTAGGAGTGAGCGCGATCCGTCCGTTCGGCTATAAAACACCGTGCTCGGAACGATGGAACAATCCGGCGACAACGCGATAACGATGGATTTTTCGACGACGATCGATTCGTTGGTGGCCGCGAGCGAGCGTCAGCAATCGCGAAACATGCCGTCGTTGTTTCCGAACGAGTCGATTTATCATCAGCCGAATGATCAAATCATTGACGACGAGTTGACCGCTCAACTCATTCGCGAGGACTATGACGTGAAAAATGCGGTGGAGACGCTAAACATGTTGCGCGATCGCAACGTGTAACGTCTCGCGTCTCCCTAGGGATCGTGATCCGCCTGCTCTCTATTTATTTAGGCCTACCTGCTTACACCAGCACTGCCTGGGATGCCGAGAGCTTTTCCGGACAGATGGTGAAAGGGGGAAATATGGTGATTGTAGGTGATATAAAGATTATGACTATTGATAGGAATAGAGACTTAAACAATTGTTTTATTTAATAATGAGACAATATGATAGTTAAAAGTGTAATATAAATGAGTGATAATACTTATAATTATATAATTAATGAATACAAATGTGGTTTACATTATATAGCTGCTGGTAATGAGTTACAATGAAGTGTTGAGAGAATATACAGTTATCCTGCCCGGTGGAAGTAATGAAGGTGGTATGGTAATTTTCGAGGGATTTCAGTGAGAGAATAGGACTCCAGTTGGTAAATGTAGGTGGCTGTCTTGTTGTTGAAAGTCCTGTGTTATATCTATCAATTCTATGTCTAGAGTTTCTGTCGTCGAACGCTGTTTAACCAGCCGAGGGTTGTGTGTGTGAGCCCTGGAAGAGCTTGGTAAAGAATGCGAATCCGGAATAAAGTGTCTTTGTGTGGAGTGTAATGGACGTGGAGCGTATTTAAATGTGCTTATGAGTCTGTTTTGTAATAAAAACTTGACGTACGATGGAGGAACTAGATCGTGCCCCGTGATATCTTGTATTATACGGGGTTTGGTGGGGTCCATGTGTTGAGACAACAGGGCCGCTCGTCGGCAAGCTTCCTTACGTAGCTGCCTTGCCTTCTGTTTAACGCTCCCGCGATGTTTATTTGGCATCTAACGGATTGAGTTTAAGAATAACATTTTTGGTCGGACAAGTTAAAATAGCAATTGATAAAATTAATTATTGAGTGAAAAGGACTCTTGTGACTTTAGTTATCCGTTGCCAGAGTACTATAAAAGTACTAATAATTAATGCTTACTACCATGCTTTGGCAGGGTTAGGTTATGCGGTTTGTAGGAGAAGGATAATTGAGGCGGGTGGCGGCTGTCAGCTGCGCCCCTGAGATTGAAGGATGCTAAACACTGTACAGGTTATTAATTCACAAGTTAAATTTCCTGATCTTGATGGAAAAGGGGTGGTCTTATGAGTTGGACGGGATGGATAGGATGCTTGAGCCGAGAGGCACCCGTAAGGCGCTCCTCAGTCTGGACAAAGATAGAGGCGGGTAGCTCCGGTAAGGCGCTTCCCTAAAAGTGAGCAAGATCTATGCTTAATAATGTAAGATTCAGATTTAATGGTTAATGAACTATAAATTCCTCTGGCAAGAGATGTTATGGCACCAATTGATTTAAGTAACTGAATAAAAAGGACAAAGATTTATGAATGCTTAATATCTTCCTTTCAAGAAAATGCTCGAATAAGAGGAAAAAGGCTGCCGATAAAACAAGAATGCTGCATAAAATTAAAATGCTTAGTAGAAAATATTGAAGGATTGTATGCCGATGCAATGGCATATGTTCGTTGTACAAGAGAATCGGTGACTTTAATGGAATTATACAATAGCAAGTAATACAGTGAGGTAATTAAGGCGTATGCCGATGCAATGGCACACGTCTACACATACACAATAAAATCAATTACAATACAATAAATGCATATACATATATATATGTGGGTGGGGAAGGATGCACTTCATGAAATGATTTATATTATTCCAGCTTTTATAATGGATAATGTCAAGATCTTGTCGTTATTAAGAATATACTTTCGTCTAAATAAACAATAAAATTGTAAAAGTATTATTAATCTGAAACCTTAGTAACTTAATTGTTTAATATAGAATAGTCTTTAAGGATAATGGTAATAGCAGAACGCGGTATATTTTATATATGCAAGTGCAGGTTACAGTGGATTCAGTGGGAATATTATATCAAGTACATAATTATACATGAAATTATAAAAGCATATAAATGTCTTATAACTAAAATAGCTAATGAGAGAGATAGATAGAAGGCTAACATGAAGGAACGTCTCTGTGAGTCCTTGTTACGAGATAATTGTAATTTTTATTTTATTCAATGTCTATTAACGAGGTGAAGGCCTAGGAGGTGGAAGTAAACAGATTTTCAAAGCAGAGTCTCCGGCGTAAGGAGTTCGCTTGGAGACGATGTCAGAGTGGTGGGATGCCACTGCTGATAAGGATTCTGACTATACCAATACGGCTCTGTGCTTGGCACCGATGCCGTGCGCGCGTGACTCTATGCTTGGCACCGTTGTCATGCGCCCACAAGGAGGAATGGAAAGGGAATAATAAGTGTGTGGGCGTAGTTCACTGCGTTGACAGACACTGGGGTTTCGTAATCACGATTTAGAAAAAAAGAAGAATCTGAAGATTGTTTCTCTCTCTCTCTCTCTCTTTATATATATACTAGCTTGTATAGCGTATCCTAAGGAAATCGGAACGAAATTCTAAGAGCGGTTTGACAAACTAAACGTAGATAATACACTATTCGGGTTATAATGAATGATCCTTATGTAAGGCAGTTACGAACCGACATGAACGAAAATTTCAATGTGACGCTATGGTATCTGTTAAATAATTCGACTTGGCGTATGATGAAACGTCACTGGTTCACTCGCGTAACAATGTTCCTAAGGCTTAGATCGCGATTGTATTTCACTTGCGCGAAACGCGGTGTATGTGAGTGTTGTGCATTAAAATATTAGATACTTACTATTTATTTCAGTAGCTCAGACTTTTGCAGAGAAATCTCAAAGAACAAGCTTTTTTATTCCAGAATACTCTCAATACTGTTGGGACCACTCTAGCCACGGTACAACTCGAGCGGGGAGTCGACTTATCCGCACACTTTGAGTATTATAAAACACCGTAGATGTTCTGGCAAGTTTCCTAAGAAATCTTCCAGATTTTGAATAGCACAAGGCAAAGGCTCTGAAAGAGCGTAGGAAGAGGCTCTTATGCGAGAAGACCGTTGTCCGTGGTGGCACGGTCACTCCGAGACACTTTTCCTCTCTGCGTCAAATTAACAAAGATGTCTTGGAGGCACTCCTAAGAGGCACGTCTGTACTGTATGAACTTCCGATGTTGACTCTGCGGTGGGAGCTGCTCCCGGGGCCTCGTTCGGTCCGGACAATGGAACTCAAGAGTGGGGTAGGCTATATGGTAGGAGTAATGGGATTATACGAGAGGGATCCAGAGTAGGAGCGTTCAAGATTTTTCAGAGTGGGACTGAGTGGCGTGATGCTGACGGGGCGTCGAGACATCTCGGCGCGCCGCCGGATGTGATAAGGAGCGTGGTCAACAGGATGCCCTATGTTACCTGATATGGGCTCGGGTTACTCGGGGATTCCAGAGCACCCTCGGCGGCCCGGCTGCGTGCGTGCCTTATCTTTGAGACTTCCTGTCGCCAGTCTGACTTATTAATTTATATGTGCTCGTAATTATTTATGCCTTATAATATTATAATTTAATAAAAAGAAATGGTTAATATTATATATGTGTGGTTCTTAAGGTTATAATATACGCCTAATTTAGTATTATATGAATAGTGTAATAGAAAGTTATAATGTTAATTAGTTATGATTTTTATAAAGACAATATGCATGTGTTATAATAAAAGAGATATTTGTTATTAATGTTTAAATGTGGTTATTAAGAATTATTATAAGAAATGCATATTGTTAACAGTGGGTTTTAGAGTGTAGAGATTTATAATATTGTTAACTGGAAAAATAGGATTCCTTATTACAGGGATCCTTATTATTACTGTTGTTAAATTAATGTTTCTCGGCAAGGCTGAGTTCTACCATAGGGCTCTCTACTTTCGTATGTCGGTAAGGTATACCCCTTGGGTAGGTTTCGTTATTATAGGCGTCGGTAATTAATTAACAATTGTTATAAACGGTTCCTATGTATAAATTACCGACTTTTAGACCTTATAGAAGCTTATGGTAATAGAAGATTCGATGAACAATTAATTTTTATTATTAGTGATGAGTTCAAGCCGTTGTACTGTACGAACGAATTTAAAAGAGTGCAGTATTTAAGAGGAGCTTGAACGTGGACAGAAGGCTTAAATTAAATTAAATAAAGTATTTATACGTGACCAAGGCAAAAATGGTGGATTTCCAAGCTAAATAGAGTATTTAAGCTACCCCTGAACTTAAATAAATAAGGTTTATTAAATTTTAAGTAAGAATTACCAAATTTTGAGAATGTACTGTCAGAAGGATTCTCTGTTTGTGGGCAAGAATTAATTGTTTTCGTTTGGCATTATTTCCTTTTGTAATTAATATTCTGAGGTTTTGACATTAGCTTATGTTTCACTAAGATGTTCTCTATGTACGTAGGTGTTAAAAATATTTTAAATTGACTTTTCTTAATTTTTACGGAAGGTACGCATTACTGGTGTCCCAATAGTCCCTGCGTATGAATTTTAGAATTTTCTGAAGTCTATTGGTAAGTAACATTGTTGGTTTCTTATTAATTGTTAATGTTTTTCAAAATGTTAATACGGTCGTTAAATAGAGGTCTTTTAATGCTATTGTTAGCAATTAAGATTTTTCTTCTAGGCCTTATAGTTACTGAGAAAAACATGCCTTTTCCTGATTGGTCGAGACATTCGAATAGCCGTAACTTCTAAACTATTGATCTTACAGAAATTTTATTAGAACATAATTTGTAATACTTTGAAGGAGCCTTAAATCGCACTGCGAGATTTTCTGAAATTATTATTATTTTAAAAGATATGAACTTTTATCGATAAATTTTAATAGTAACAATTACTTTTGATGATTGAATCTACCTATATGTCTCGCTGGCCTTTTAATGTAGAGGCGAGAAAATGATATGGTGGAGAGAACGTCGCAGGACGTTACAAACGTCGGCACAATGGTCGATTCTTCCGCGTCGTTGTCAACAGTGAGCGGTGGCAGCGGTGTAACGTCCGCGAATGCACTGGCTGCTATCGCGCAGCATTATCGATCTACCGACGGGTCCAACAGCGGCGCCCAGGCTCCAGCGTTGTCTTTGTCGCCGACAAACGTAAGAAAACAACGGACGACCGTATCGCAGGCGGACATTCGAGGAGGAGTCAAACTCGCGGTTCCGGAGGACACGATAAAAAATGATACCAGCGGACAGAATAACGAGACACTGCTCGTTTACGAGCGACAGCGAACATCGAGCGCTCATCCAGCAAACACGCTGAGACGATTGTCTCGCGATTCGTTTCATGATTTCATCAGGTTTACAAACGCGTACAATGTACTGCCGATCGACGCGCAAACAAATTCGGCCGATTTGCTCAGACAATCTCTAACGCCCGACGAGGCGAATCTGTGCTCCGGTCGTACACTAGTGCGACGCACGATCAATTTCACATGATATGCCAGGGTGCCGACATCAATCCGGATCGCGCGAAATGAAGATTACTCGCGGTGTTGAGCTCATTTGGCACGTATGGCAATATCGCTGACATCACGGACAAATTGATGATTTGGTTCATCGATTATTGGTACGAATACGTCAACGAGTCAGAGTGCTCGCTCCGGCAAATGAACACGTCCGATTTCGCCAATATCGCGCAAAATCGCAGCATAGACGAATCGCTCGGTCGTATGTGTAGCATGTGCGCCGCTCAGTTTGCGCGATTCAATTGCATCGGTAAATTGTGTCCGAAATTGTTTACCGCGTCCACGCAGCACGAAGAGGAGCGCGAAACGCGCGATAATAATGACGAACCGACTGTCAAGGACCGACCTGTTCGTGGAGGTGTAAAGAGGCGAAGGATTCATCAACCGAGCAATGACCGAGGAATTAAACGACCCGCACCGAGGAGAAACAAAGGTCCGATTGTAACGCCGAATCAATCGACAATGGCGATCACCGTCGATCTTTACGACGCGAATGTAAAACGGCGCCAACCACTGCACACTGGCATTGAGGTCGGTCGCAAGAGAATAACCAACGCTGTCGGCGTCTCGCAAGCGTCGTCGTCATCGCAGCGTACGTCGGCCGTCGAACCGTCGCGCGCGGTAAAAAAATCGCCACCAACGAGAAACAATCGAGATCCTCGTTTATCGTCGCGCGAACGCTCGAACGAACGTTTTGTCAGCGACGACGATGAGGCGGGTTATTGTTCGGACGAACCGGCCGATTATTCGGATGACAACGATGACTACGAGGAAGACGACGCGTATCACGACGACAACGAGCAATGTCGAGATCAACGAAAAAAAAATAAATTTCGACGATGACGCGTGCGATGTGCGATTGATCGCAATTGTACCGAACGTACTTTATTTTATGCTAGTGAGCGTGGACCGTATCACCGAGATCAAATACACTATCGAGATAGATCCGAGAGTCGGAACGATCGGTTGCGCGTTACCGCGCCTAGGCGACACGACTCGTTACGCGCGATGCGATATGTTTCAATTGGACTTGGACTCGCCCAATCTTGTGTATTACAATCGAACATTTGAAGCGATATTGCGTAATGATGGTCGCTTTATCAGATTGCAAATAACTGATCGAATGCACAAGCAAGAATGCGTCGAATCGAACGTTTGGTCTCGTTGCGAGCATACCGCGCGAGCGTTTTCTTTTCTCGAAAATATTGTAAAATTGGCGTACTCGCACACGCTCGATGTTCCTTGTGACCGATGATGAACCTGTAGCAATAATAAACATTTATATCGTTATCAGATAGCCCAATTTTTTCACATCTCCCTACTGACACATTATGTAACGTGTTCGTACCTCGTTCGATCGAGTGTTTACTACTTTTTCAAAGTGGATTAAAATGTCATCGATAATGATCGTAGTAGCCCGAATTTTTTTTATTTCAACTTGTAATCAGCTCGCGCAAATTACGTAATGTGTTTATCTTGCTCGAGTGTTCTATTTTTCTCTATGGTAAAAAATGTTAGCGCTCGTCACTCGAACGAACGATCAAGAGAGCGTACCACTCGAGTATATCGCGTTTCGTCAATCGAATGTTATCTAACGCTCAAAAAAATTGTTTTTCTCGTACGCACTATTTACTATTTGTTTAAGTATTTGATATCGAGGTTTACCTTTGCGCAATTGTTCTATTTTTTCGCGATAACGCGCTAGAAGTGGCTGAAATGTTTATCGGTCTTGATAGATCAAGACCACTCTGAACGCTCTCCTCATGATAACGAAACGGTATATATCGCGATGGCGAGCGAGAGCCTCATTCACTCTCGCACCAAACTCGCACTCTGCACCATCACGCACGTGATGGTCTTTGACAAACAATGGCGCAATTTGTTTGCACGGTAAGACATACCTAACATTGGATACAATAGCGCGATATTTTACCAAATAACCATTTGTATATTTTTCCAGATGTACGGAATCTCGAGTTGCGAGATAACGTCTACTACCACGGAATTTCATTACCAATGACAATAAATGAACAACATTCAAACAATTGGATATCCCAATATGATATCAATCAGTTATTTGGCTATGTAGACAATTACGTAGACGCGGCTGATCAGGACGATGCTGCTGATCAGGACGATGCTGCTGATCAGGACGATGCGACTGAGCAAGACGATGCGACTGAGCAAGACGATGCGACTGAGCAAGACGATGCGACTGAACAAGACGAGGTGTCCGAATCTGATGATGCGCCCGAACACGAGAACGATGCTACTGCCGAGTCGGACGAGGAAGAAGTAGACGTGACAACTGTGAACGACGAAGATGAGCCAATAACGGTAGATTTGATAAATCCGAGCGACGAAAATGAAATAATAACTGTGGACGATGATGACGAGTAAGACGATGATATTATTGTTGTTAAGGCATATTGATAAAAATGTATGTAAACGCACTATAAATTTAACGATAGACTCTAACAAAAATATAGAAATTAAGACTAGATGTAACAAAAGGCTAAAAATACAAATGTATAAGGGAGCAGATGGTATTGTAATTCAAATAAAATACAATTGAATATTATATTACAAAAATTTATTTGGCGAACCTACACTATCGTTAAAACTAATGCGCCGTAAAAACGTAATATCGCGAAATTAGACAGCGCGAAACATCAGCATCGCCGCGGGCGACGGTTGTTACGTCCCGGTCGGCCGCGGCTGCGATGCTAGGCTGCAGGTGCTCGGGCCTGGACGCGGGGCTAGATCGCAGTTTTTGGGTCAAACGAATCGCGTGATTCTCCCCAGGGATACGCGCGATCTGGCGGGCACGACACGATGTTCCGCGGAGTATACAGCAATTGACACTCACCAGTTCCTTTAATCCAATGTAATGATCTGGCATACCTGCATCATGGAGTTGCGCACGTGCCCACGAAGTTGTTCGAGGGTCGGAGTTTTCTCGTTACAGGTGCGGAGAGTGTAAGGCGGGGTAGATGCTCCGTAGTAGTAGTGGAGGATCTCTGCACGCAGTCGACGGTAGAAAGCAGGCCTCGGGTCTCGTGGCGAGAATCCGCGTCGAATGATCGGTAGTCGCGGATGGGTGTCACAATCGATCTTGCTAACACTGTATGGTTTGCGAGCGGTAGCTTTCGGGTGCCCTCTGGCACGGGCGACTGAGGAGATTCTGGAGAGCGAGGGGGTTCAGTGGAACGAGGATGCCCCTTGTCGGGAGCGGAGTTGGTGGGTTCGACACCTAGGTAAGGGTGGTACGCTTGTCCATGCTATAGTTGGTATTCTAATTTTTTGATGAATTTTTTACGACCACCCCTGCGTACAGGGCGCATTTGGAATCACTCCCGTGACTCCGGCCAGCCGTATTCGTGTGGTTAATTCGGAGTTCCCTATTCTGTCAGGCGGTGCGATCGAGTCGCAACCTATGCGCCTTCGAGTAACTAGTAGACGGTGCGATCGAGCCGCAACCTGTGCGTCTACGGATGGGCGGTGCGATCGGGCCGCAGCCTGTACGCCCCTATTCTAGTGATGCGAATACCTTGAAGAATCGGCGGCCAGTTATCAGCTAGGCGATTCCAATGCGTTAGCGGTCGGGGATGGGAGGAGATGGGAAAGTGAATCTAACCTTGAATCGGCTAACAAGAGTATATTTTAACTAAAATGAATACACGAAAATATTCTGAGTTAGATTTAGTAAAAATATTCTTAGTTCACATTCACGGAAATATTCTAAGTCAAAACTCACGAAAATATTCTAAGTTAGATTTAGCAAAAATATTCTAAGTTCGTATTCACGAAAATATTCTAAGTTAAAACTCACGAAAATATTCTAAGTTAGATTTAGCACTTATACTAGACCCTAGGAGGGATGGAGGAAGCACTGCACCAGATCACTGCACGACTGAGACTGCCTCTCGGGCGCTCCGCGGTCCCTGAGCTGCGGCTTTCCCGAGCCGCCGAATTTTCCTCTGGAGTGGGAAGGTAGTGGGGGTTTGGAAATTAGAACTTAGAAAATTTCGGCGCGGAGGGACTTAGAAAAATTTTATGTTCGAGGGACTTAGAAAAGTTTTGGGTTGAGGGACTTAGAAAAATTTAGGGTCGAAGGACTTAGAAAATTTTATGTTCGAGGGACTTAGAAAAGTTTTGTGGTGATTCCAGGGAAAGAAGAGAGAGAGAAAAAAAAATTTTTGTGTGGTGCTTCCTCTTACAATTGGTAGTGCGGATGTGACACCTCCCCCCTTATTAGAAAATGTCGGTCGTCATTGAACCGACGTTTTCTGGAGATATGTATGTATGTACTTATTCTAAATGTCGCTTTAATGTCTGGTTTGGCGTATTTCGCTCAGATAGTTATTTAGTTCGCTGTAACTTTTTGTTGGGGCACTTGCAATTCGCGCTTCACTTTCACTGTTAGTGTCTCGTGCGTTGTCGGCTGCCTCGGTTTTGGAATGTACTAATACTTCCAAGGCTGCTTCTTCTTCTCTGGGCCGTTCGTTCTGTTGGGTCTTCCCGCGTCCTCCAAGGTGGATCAGCAGGTGGGTGAGTGAGCTCCAGATTGCGCCTAATAGGTGGAGGCTCCATCCGTATATCGAGTGGAGTGCGTAGCCTCTTATAATGGAGTCGACTACCAATTTGGCTAGTCGGATCAGGAGTATGATGCTCAAGATGCCTGCGCTCGCTGAACCGAATGTGATGAAACCTTTCCATAGGCGGGCTCCTGCGCTCTCGGCGATTTTTTCCAGAGATTCTTTGTCCAGCATATTATACAGGGAGATGGTTCCGGCTGGGACCTTTCTTCCCATGGCTCCTTGTGCTAAGGTGCTGATGATTGCAGGTTTCTCCACTGGGAACATTATGTGGTTCCTGAGTCGGTCTAGGTCGTCGGCGGAGTATATTCCGCTGGTCGCCAGGTTGGAAGGGTTTATGTATTTCCAGGTAGGCTTGGTAAGAGGTCGGATTACGGGAGGTGCGATTGATTCCACTAGTCGTGGCATCATTTTATACCAGGCCTCCTCGATATTGTACATCGGAGGTAACAACTCGTTGCATTCCCTCGGCGTGCCGGATTTGGTAAGGATGCGTGAGCGCGGTGTCAGGAAATATGAGGCGTTGTTGTAAGTTACTGGAAGTTCGTTGTAGCAACGCTCTGCTTGGCGGATTTTGCACGTGACTGGGATACATTTAATTATATATATGACTTCTCCGGAGGTCACTGCCGTGTATCCGTGGCTTTTCATTAGGCGGTGCGCCATTTCGTCCGGGGCGATGCTAGATAAGGATAGTGCGTTTTCTAGGATTTGCCTTTCCAGCGCGCATTTCTGTATCATGATGTCCTTGTAGAGTTTCGTCAGTTGGTTTTTCATGTGACGTTCGATGTAGACAAATTTGGAGTTCACGTAGGCGAACATGTCTAGGTTGTCTATTGCGATATTGGATTTTTCCTTGAAAGTCCGTCCTCTCGAGGTTTCGAGAATAAAGAGTTTTGGGTGTTCTGTGTGCATGATTTTGTACCCGCAGAGGTTTGATTCTGAGGTTTTGGCGAGGGCGAATGTTGCATCGTTGTTAGTAACTGTGTAGATGGTGGGTCCATCCCCTTGTCCGGGTGAAGGGGATAGTTTGTGCGCGAAGCCTTCGTAAAGTATATCGTATCTGTCGAAATTACAATTATCCTTGGGTGTGGATTTCCAGTATGTAGTGGTCCCGTCGGCGTCGAGGCATTCCCGGCTGGTGGCTTTGCAGCGGATTCCCGAAGGTAGTATGACTTCGTTGGCCATTATTTTGATGGGGACCAGGAAATCTCGTAAGGTTATCCGGACGCTAGCCTGGACAATGGCGTTTTCCCACGTTCCGAATGGGTCAGTATAGGCGGCTCCTTGACAGGCGCCGTCGTTTTGTAGTGATCCAGCGAGGGTCAGACTCCGTGACGTAGTTGAGTTTCTTTTTAAACCGTCAATTAGGATATCGTTTCCCAAAATGATAGCTCCTGTTTCCTGGGACTTCCTGCAGGCTTCTTCGGAGATTTCTCTTATATAGCTCCGTTTTCCTCCGGGGACAGTGGATACATGGGACCACATTCCACAGCGGTAGATTATGCGGTCGACTTCTAGGCGGCATTGAATGGCCTCGGTGTGGGTGAAGTCGTTGAATTGCATTAGCTGTAGATAGACCTCTTCTTTCTTAGGTTCGACGTCGTCAACGTGGCATTCGGCAATGTCGGTTAATGAGAGCGATGTAATGTTTAATCCTTCTCCTCCACAGTCGTATCCCAGGAGGGAGGTTGCAGGCTCGGTTCCGAAGGCAGCGAAGAGGGCGAGGGCTGTCAGGAGGTGCATCCTGGTGCGAGGCTCGTGGTGTACTGATGTGTGCCCTTCGTCGCGTCGTTCTGCCTTGTGTCCTGGTGTTAGCAGTGGGGGTTGCTGGCCTATGGTCGGAGAGGGGGGCCTTTGGCCTTATCTAGACGCAACTTATTACTATGGACGATTTTCGTCTGGTTTTCGCTTATACTAATGCGTATGTTATTATTTCGTAATACTTCTAGTACTCGGTATGGGCCCGAGTATTGGTCTCCTAGCTTACCCTTGCTGGGTTCTTTTAGTAAGTACACGCAGCTTCCTACTCTGAAATTCTGAGGGTTTAAGTTTCGATCATAGTAGCGTTTGCTACGGGCCTTGGCTCCGCAGAGATTCTCGCGAGCGAGTTCCTGTGTGGTTTTTAGGCGATTGAACAGCGTAGTTAAGTAATCCTTGTATGTTTCGCTTAAGTTATCCTCGATAGGTGGGTCGCTAGACGGTGTTCGCACACTTTTCCCGAAGACTAGCTCGTGTGGCCTATAGGAGGTCCCTTCGTGCACGCTTGAGTTATACGAGAACATTGCGAGATTAAGGAATTCGTCCCATTCGTGTTGCGTGTTGGTGTATTGCTTCAGATATTCCCACAAGACGTGGTGGCTGCGTTCTATGGACCCGTTTGATTGTGGGTGGTACGCGGTAGTCTTGCACTGGTTGATCTTAAATTTTCGGGCCACAGCCTTGATGAGGCTGTTAATGAAGTGAGAGCCTTGGTCGGTTAGAACTGCTTTTGGTGCGCCGTATAGGCAGATGAAATTGTTTACGAACGCGTCTGCTACGTCTAACGCGGAGGCTTGTCTCAGCGCGATGGCGGTGGAGTGTTTGGTTAGTAGGTCTTGTATTGTGAGGATGTAGGAATTGCCGGAGGAAGTGGTGGGGAGTGGGCCCATGATATCCATTGAGATTTTCTCGAACGCTTCCTTTGGGGTGTCCGTGATGACCATGGGCTGCTTTGTTTTTACTCTTACTAGTTTCTTTAATTGGCAACTTCTGCAGTTGCGGATGAATTCCTGTATTTCTTCCTTCAAATTGGGCCATTGATATTTTTCCTTGATGCGCAAGTACGTCTTTGTCACTCCTTTGTGCCCTCCGATCATGCTGGAATAGCATTCCTCTAGAATCCTTCTCCTATCTCCCGGGGGTGGTACCTGAATTTGGTTGTTGCATAGGAGGATTTTGGTCGGGTCGCCCTCAAATGTTTGTTGCAGCAGGTTGCGGATGGTGTCGGAAGGTACGTTTTCTAAGTCGCCCTTGCATAGTGACACGGAGTTGAGTTGAAGCTCTTGACAGACATCTCGTAGGGATTGTATGGCCTCGCGAAGGATCTCTATGTCTAGTTGCGTGATTTTACGCTCTTTGATCACCAGGGATATGATTTTTGGTTCCTTCTCCGTCGTTATACTCGCTCTTCCCAGTGTTTGGCTGCGTAACGCAGGTAGCAAGTCATGTTCCTGGAGCAGTCTAGCTCCTTTATCGCAGGGGTCGCCCTTTTGGGTGACGAATACGGCCTTGTGGTCTTTTCGCAATAGGAAATTGTCTTTGATCTCGGTTATATTTTCGTTACGCAGTACGTATGGTTCATTTACTTGATCGAATATCTCGGTTTCTGGGCTGGACGCGCTGTCTGTTGTACTGCTGTCATCGGTGTCGGTTTCTGAGTCGTCGGGGTGATCGTCGTGGTGATCGTCGGGGTCGTGTGCGTCTGGCGGTTGGTCTCGCGAATTCTCTTCTTGTCGTTGTTGGTCGGGTCGCGGGGAAAAGATGGATTCATCGGAACTGGAGACGTCAAGTTCAGGGGCGAGGGGGAATAGGCGATTTCGGCGGGGTTCCTGGACAAGGCGTCTGTGTTAGCATTAACTTTACCTGCTTTGTATGTGACTTCGTACTCGTATTCGAGAAGTTTTAATCGCCAACGGACTAATCTCGAGCTCGGATCTTTCACAGAATGCAGCCACACTAGTGGTCTGTGGTCCGTGACCAGGTTGAATTTGCGACCGTAGAGGTAGGGACGGAAATGTTGTACACAGTACACTATGGCTAAGAGTTCCTTCTCGATTGTCGAGTAATTTTGTTCCGCTGCGTTTAGGAGTCGAGAGGCGTATGCGATGGGGAGATCTTTGCCTATCTGTCCCTGACTGATTATACCGCCTATCGCATATCCGGACGCATCCATGGTGACGACGAACGGTCTAGTAAAGTCCGGGTATTGTAAGATCGGCTCCGTGCATAACGAGTTGCGGAGCGAGACAAATGCGTGTTCTTGTAGCTCGTTCCACGTGAATTTGGCGTCTTTTTTTAACAGGGATGTTAGTGGTCTAGCTATTTTGGAGAAATTTTGTATGAAGCGCCGGTAGTAACCGGCTAGGCCTAAGAATTGTTTTATGTTTTTCGCGTTTCTTGGCCGTGGGAAGTCTTTAACCGCGATAATTTTCTTAGGGTCGGGCTTTACCCCGTTTTCCCCTATTACGTGTCCGAGATAGGATACCTCCTTTCGCAGGAACTCGCATTTGTCTGGTTGTAGATGAAGATTCGCGACGCGTAAGCGTTGTGCTAGCTTCGCAAATTTGGCTGAGTGCTCTTCGAGTGAGCTCGCGTATATAACAATGTCGTCGAGGTAGACGAACAGTTCGGTTCCTTGCAGGCCGGTCAGAACTTGATCCATGAGGCGTTGAAAGGTAGCTGGCGCGTTTTTCAGACCGAATGGCATTCTATTGAATTGATAGTGCCCGTGGGGCGTGGAAAAGGCTGTCTTTGGCGCATCGTCCTCATGCATCGCGATCTGATGGAAGCCTGAAGCGAGGTCGAATATACTGAAATATTTCGCGCTGCCGAGTTGATCGAGTATTTCGGTTATGTTGGGGAGCGGATACGCGTCTCCCACGGTTTTTTCGTTTAGCGCTCTATAGTCTATTACCATTCGCCAACGCTTGTTACCTTGGGTGTCGGCCTTTTTGGGCACAATCCACAAGGGGGAGTTGTATGGTGAGTTCGAAGGTTTGATAACCTTGTTTTTTTAGCAAATCTTGAATTTGTTTATCAATTTCCTCCTTGTGTATTGGCGGATATCTATACTGTTTGGTGTTAATTGGAGTGTTGTCGGTGGTAGTTATTCGATGTTTGGTCGCTGAGGTACATTGTAGTTGTTCGTCGGGTAGGTGGAACAAGTCGCTGAATTCGTTCAGTAGTTCTTTTACGTTTTTTACTTCGGGCTCGTTCAAATGGTCGAGGCGCAGCAGGTTTAGGAGCCTCGAGCGTCGAGTGTCCCTTTGTTTATACGTGTCTGTTGCATCATCGACCGCTGTGCTTGAGAGCATGTGTTGTGTGTCGCGAGGTTCGCCTGGAAGGCCTAGGCGTTCGGGCGTATTCGCTTGGGAGACAAAGGGCTGTTTTGTTTTGTGGCGAGGCGCAGGCATGTCAGTCCCTAGGGTAGGCGTGCGTGCGCGTTGGATCCCTTTATCTCTGGCCGGGGAGCCCCCGAGTTCCGGTTGACGCGACATCGAGGGGTCTCCGGTTAATATCTCTACTTCCTCTAGTTCGACCGTAGGAATAGGGAGTTTGCATTCCGTTTCTCCGGCGTTTACGATTCCTACATACGCTAAACCGTTTCGATTTGACACGACGGCGTCTCCTAGGAACACGTCGTCGCGAATTGTAATTCGAGGGATATACCCTTCCCTAGGGCTTGGGTTTAGGATTTTAAGCGGCAATACCCGCGCGTTCTCGCCGGTACGGTAACCAACGTATTATTCGAAAGAGGAATGGGCACTCCTTGCCACGTGAGAATTTGGTTTTTGAAGTCGATGGACCCCGCGTCCTTTAGGAAGGCGGATCCTAGGATTCCTTCCTGTGCGATTGGGAAATCGTCGTTGATTACATGGAGTTTGATAGGGAAACCCATGTATTTAATAGTAATAGACCCCAGAGTGGGGATGCTTCCCGCGGTGATCCCTTTTAAGAGTAGCGTGTCGATGGGATCTATTTCGTTATTTCGAGTTAGTGTTCCCTTTTTTATTAAATTTGGCGCGGCCCCGGTGTCGATCATGAAGGTTATCGTGTCCGTTAGGCCATCAGCCTTCATTGTAACTGTGGGGGCGTATGAAAATTCGCGGGGTTTAGGACCGCGATTCTTGCTGAGGTGAATCTTCCACTGTTATATTGCGTATCGGACGAGTGGGTGTCTGAGAGCTTCCCGCTCGGGGTGCGTCCGTATTCCCCGAGGGGCGTGCGGCGTTTCCCTGGTCCCGTCGCGAATTGTTGTATTGGCGTTTACGACATTCTTCGATCTCGTGCCCGATATTCTTACAATAGCGGCACCATTTTGTGTTCCGGTCCGTCATCGAATTTCGAGGTCGCGGCGGAGGTGGCGAAAATCGAGGGGCTGGGGGTGTTCGGTTATGCCAAGCATGAGGGCCCCTGGGATCAGCGTAGTCCCTGGCGGGATTGTTCCTAGACGCGGGTGTTGATCCGTTGCGATTCGTGTTGGGACCATACCCGGGCTCGTGTTTGATCGGAGTCGAATGAGCAATCGGTTTGTCAATTATGCGTACGTCGTTGGATCGTGGTCGTACGTTATTCCGGCGCGCCGGCGTCTTCTCGTTCCTGGTCGAGTGTATCCCGCCTCGCGAGTGACTTAGCGAACGCGAATGCCTCGAATGGTTTACGGTAGTGCTCGGGTCTTAGCAAGTAACGATACTGTCGCGGCAGTCCATCGCAGAATGCGTACGCGGTTGCTCGTCGATTTGTCTAATTAGTTTTTTCGTCTAACATCCCTCTTTCCATGCGTTCGCATTCTAGCACGGATGCGCGAAGTTCCNAATTCTGAGGATTTAATTTCGATCATAGTAGCGTTTGCTACGGCCTTGGCTCCGCAGAGATTCTCGCGAGCGAGTTCCTGTGTGGTTTTAGGCGATTGCAACAAGCGTAGTTAAGTAATCCTTGTATGTTTCGCTTAAGTTATCCTCGATAGGTGGTCGCTAGACGGTGTTCGCACACTTTTCCCGAAGACTAGCTCGTGTGGCCTATAGGAGGTCCCTTCGTGCACGCTTGAGTTATACGAGAACATTTGCGAGATTAAGGAATTCGTCCCATTCGTGTTTGCGTATTGGTGTATTGCTTCAGATACTCCCACAAGACGTGTGGCTGCGTTCTATGGACCCGTTTGATTGTGGTGGTACGCGGTAGTCTTGCACTGGTTGATCTTAAATTTTCGGGCCACAGCCTTGATGAGGCTGTTAATGAAGTGAGAGCCTTGGTCGGTTAGAACTGCTTTTGGTGCGCCGTATAGGCAGATGAAATTGTTTACGAACGCGTCTGCTACGTCTAACGCGGAGGCTTGTCTCAGCGCGATGGCGGTGGAGTGTTTGGTTAGTAGGTCTTGTATTGTGAGGATGTAGGAATTGCCGGAGGAAGTGGTGGGGAGTGGGCCCATGATATCCATTGAGATTTTCTCGAACGCTTCCTTTGGGGTGTCCGTGATGACCATGGGCTGCTTTGTTTTTACTCTTACTAGTTTCTTTAATTGGCAACTTCTGCAGTTGCGGATGAATTCCTGTATTTCTTCCTTCAAATTGGGCCATTGATATTTTCCTTGATGCGCAAGTACGTCTTTGTCACTCCTTTGTGTCCTCCGATCATGCTGGAATGGCATTCCTCTAGAATCCTTCTCCTATCTCCCGGGGGTGGTACTTGAATTTGGTTGTTGCATAGGAGGATTTTGGTCGGGTCGCCCTCAAATGTTTGTTGCAGCAGGTTGCGGATGGTGTCGGAAGGTACGTTTTCTAAGTCGCCCTTGCATAGTGACACGGAGTTGAGTTGAAGCTCTTGACAGACATCTCGTAGGGATTGTATGGCCTCGCGAAGGATCTCTATGTCTAGTTGCGTGATTTTACGCTCTTTGATCACCAGGGATATGATTTTTGGTTCCTTCTCCGTCGTTACACTCGCTCTTCCCAGTGTTTGGCTGCGTAACGCAGGTAGCAAGTCATGTTCCTGGAGCAGTCTAGCTCCTTTATCGCAGGGGTCGCCCTTTTGGGTGACGAATACGGCCTTGTGGTCCTTTCGCAATAGGAAATTGTCTTTGATCTCGGTTATATTTTCGTTACGCAGTACGTATGGTTCATTTACTTGATCGAATATCTCGGTTTCTGGGCTGGACGCGCTGTCTGTTGTACTGCTGTCATCGGTGTCGGTTTCTGAGTCGTCGGGGTGATCGTCGTGGTGATCGTCGGGGTCGTGTGCGTCTGGCGGTTGGTCTCGCGAATTCTCTTCTCGTCGTTGTTGGTCGGGTCGCGGGGAAAAGATGGATTCATCGGAACTGGAGACGTCAAGTTCAGGGGCGAGGGGGAATAGGCGTATTTCGGCGGGGTTCCTGGACAAGGCGTCTGCGTTAGCATTAACTTTACCTGCTTTGTATGTGACTTCGTACTCGTATTCGAGAAGTTTTAATCGCCAACGGACTAATCTCGAGCTCGGATCTTTCACAGAATGCAGCCACACTAGTGGTCTGTGGTCCGTGACCAGGTTGAATTTGCGACCGTAGAGGTAGGGACGGAAATGTTGTACACAGTACACTATGGCTAAGAGTTCCTTCTCGATTGTCGAGTAATTTTGTTCCGCTGCGTTTAAGAGTCGAGAGGCGTATGCGATGGGGAGATCTTTGCCTATCTGTCCCTGACTGATTATACCGCCTATCGCATATCCGGACGCATCCGTGGTGACGACGAACGGTCTAGTAAAGTCCGGGTATTGTAAGATCGGCTCCGTGCATAACGAGTTGCGGAGCGAGACAAATGCGTGTTCTTGTAGCTCGTTCCACGTGAATTTGGCGTCTTTTTTCAACAGGGATGTTAGTGGTCTAGCTATTTTGGAGAAATTTTGTATGAAGCGCCGGTAGTAACCGGCTAGGCCTAAGAATTGTTTTATGGTTTTCGCGTTTCTTGGCCGTGGGAAGTCTTTAACCGCGATAATTTTCTTAGGGTCGGGCTTTACCCCGTTTTCCCCTATTACGTGTCCGAGATAGGATACCTCCTTTCGCAGGAACTCGCATTTGTCCGGTTGTAGATGAAGATTCGCGACGCGTAAGCGTTGTGCTAGCTTCGCGAACTTGGCTGAGTGCTCTTCGAGTGAGCTCGCGTATATAACAATGTCGTCGAGGTAGACGAACAGTTCGGTTCCTTGCAGGCCGGTCAGAACTTGATCCATGAGGCGTTGAAAGGTAGCTGGCGCGTTTTTCAGACCGAATGGCATTCTATTGAATTGATAGTGCCCATGGGGCGTGGAAAAGGCTGTTTTTGGCGCATCGTCCTCATGCATCGCGATCTGATGGAAGCCTGAAGCGAGGTCGAATATACTGAAATATTTCGCGCTGCCGAGTTGGTCGAGTATTTCGGTTATGTTGGGGAGCGGATACGCGTCTCCCACGGTTTTTTCGTTTAGCGCTCTATAGTCTATTACCATTCGCCAACGCTTGTTACCTTGGGTGTCGGCCTTTTTGGGCACAATCCACAAGGGGGAGTTGTATGGTGAGTTCGAAGGTTTGATAACCTTGTTTTTTAGCAAATCTTGAATTTGTTTATCAATTTCCTCCTTGTGTATTGGCGGATATCTATACTGTTTGGTGTTAATTGGAGTGTTGTCGGTGGTAGTTATTCGATGTTTGGTACATTGTAGTTGTTCGTCGGGTAGGTGGAACAAGTCGCTGAATTCGTTCAGTAGTTCTTTTACGTTTTTTACTTCGGGCTCGTTCAAATGGTCAAGGCGCAGCAGGTTTAGGAGCCTCGAGCGTCGAGTGTCTCTTTGTTTATACGTGTCTGTTGCATCATCGACCGCTGTGCTTGAGAGCATGTGTTGTGTGTCGCGAGGTTCGCCTGGAAGGCCTAGGCGTTCGGGCGTATTCGCTTGGGAGACAAAGGGCTGTTTTGTTTTGTGGCGAGGCGCAGGCACGTCAGTCCCTAGGGTAGGCGTGCGTGCGCGTTGGATCCCTTTATCTCTGGCCGGGGAGCCCCCGAGTTCCGGTTGACGCGACGTCGAGGGGTCTCCGGTTAATATCTCTACTTCCTCTAGTTCGACCGTAGGAATAGGGAGTTTGCATTCCGTTTCTCCGGCGTTTACGATTCCTACATACGCTAAACCGTTTCGATTTGACACGACGGCGTCTCCTAGGAACACGTCGTCGCGAATTGTAATTCGAGGGATATACCCTTCCCTAGGGCTTGGGTTTAGGATTTTAAGCGGCAATACCCCGCGCGTTCTCGCCGGTACGGTAACCAACGTATTATTCGAAAGAGGAATGGGCACTCCTTGCCACGTGAGAATTTGGTTTTTGAAGTCGATGGACCCCGCGTCCTTTAGGAAGGCGGATCCTAGGATTCCTTCCTGTGCGATTGGGAAATCGTCGTTGATTACATGGAGTTTAATAGGGAAACCCATGTATTTAATAGTAATAGACCCCAGAGTGGGGATGCTTCCCGCGGTGATCCCTTTTAAGAGTAGCGTGTCGATGGGATCTATTTCGTTATTTCGAGTTAGTGTCCCCTTTTTTATTAAATTTGGCGCGGCCCCGGTGTCGATCATGAAGGTTATCGTGTCCGTTAGGCCATCAGCCTTCATTGTAACTGTGGGGGCGTATGAAAATTCGCGGGGGTTTAGGACCGCGATTCTTGCTGAGGTGAATCTTCCACTGTTATATTGCGTATCGGACGAGTGGGTGTCTGAGAGCTTCCCGCTCGGGGTGCGTCCGTATTCCCCGAGGGGCGTGCGGCGTTTCCCTGGTCCCGTCGCGAATTGTTGTATTGGCGTTTACGACATTCTTCGATCTCGTGCCCGATGTTCTTACAATAGCGGCACCATTTTGTGTTCCGGTCCGTCATCGAATTTCGAGGTCGCGGCGGAGGTGGCGAAAATCGAGGGGCTGGGGGTGTTCGGTTATGCCAAGCATGAGGGCCCCTGGGATCAGCGTAGTCCCTGGCGGGATTGTTCCTAGACGCGGGTGTTGATCCGTTGCGATTCGTGTTGGGACCATACCCGGGCTCGTGTTTGATCGGAGTCGAATGAGCAATCGGTTTGTCAATTATGCGTACGTCGTTGGATCGTGGTCGTACGTTATTCCGGCGCGCGGCGTCTTCTCGTTCCTGGTCGAGTGTATCCCGCCTCGCGAGTGACTTAGCGAACGCGAATGCCTCGAATGGTTTACGGTAGTGCTCGGGTCTTAGCAAGTAACGATACTGTCGCGGTAGTCCATCGCAGAATGCGTACGCGGTTGCTTCGTCGATTTGTCTAATTAGTTTTTCGTCTAACATCCCTCTTTCCATGCGTTCGCATTCTAGCACGGATGCGCGAAGTTCCTTTACGCGGATGACATAGTCTGTCATGTCCTCGTTGGGATCTTTGAACACGGTATAGAGTTCGCCTTTACAGTGATAGATTGATTTACTAGAGCCAAAGGTGGCTCTTAACGCGTCGAGGAGCTGCGTGACCGAATCGCATGGTTCGTCTTCTATCGCGGCGTAGGCCTTCCCTCGCAGTCGGTTGACGAGGAGGCGTGCGAGGTTTCGTTCGGCGGACGGGGGAACGATGTCTCTAGCGCGTCTACAGGCTCGCGCGAATTGCGCGTAACTCACGTTGTATCCGTCGTAGTGTGGTACCGATTCGAGCGCGTCCTTGAATGTTACACGGGGGATCTCGAGGGAGTAGTCATGCTGGAGGCTATGAGGCACACTAGTGGCGTCGAAGTAGGGGGCGATAGGGGGTGACGGTCCGTCTTTTGGAGGTTCCCGCTGGAGTGAGGCTATGTCGCGCAACATTTCTTCGTTAATGGGGCCTTGGTCGGCTGTACGGTCGTGCGATGTTTCTCTACGCGACATTTCCGATTCGCGGTCGTGGAGGGCGGCTTCCCTCTGTTCGATGCGTCGCCGAGCAAGCTCGCGTTCTCGTTCAAATGATTCGCGTTCCCTACGCACCGCGTCGGATTCTCTTTGTACTTGCAGTTCCTTTTCCCGGATGTGCTGAGACAGAAGTTCTGCTTCTTCCTTACTGTAGATCTCATCCGGTTTGTCGGGTTTATCGGTCTTTTTACTACGAGTCGCCATCGGGGCGGATGATTTTGTTTCAATCGCGTTTCAGTAGCGATAATCCAGTGGGTTTGCTTAATTAATCGCGGGGTTCGCGTCGTGAGCCCTTTTCGTATCCCACCGCTGTCACCAATTTTATGTTACGTCCCGGTCGGCCGCGGCTGCGATGCTAGGCTGCAGGTGCTCGGGCCTGGACGCGGGGCTAGATCGCAATTTTTGGGTCAAACGAATCGCGTGATTCTCCCCAGGGATACGCGCGATCTGTCGGGCTCGACACGATGTTCCGCGGAGTATAGAGCAAATGGCACTCACCAGTTCCTTTAATCCAATGTAATAATCTGGCACACCTGTGTCATGGAGTTGCGCACGTGCCCACGAAGCTGTTCGAGGGTCGGAGTTTTCTCGTTACAGGTGCGGAGGGTGTGAGGCGGGGTAGATGCTCCGTAGTAGTAGTGCAGGATCTCTGCACGCAGTTGACGGTAGAAAGCAGGCCTCGGGTCTCGTGGCGAGAATCCGCGTCGAATGATCGGTAGTCGCGGATGGGTGTCACAATCGATCTTGCTAACACTGTATGATTTGCGGGCGGTAGCTTTCGGGCGCTCTGGCACGGGCGACTGAGGAGATTCTGGAGAGCGAGGGGGTTCAGTGGAACGAGGATGCCCCTTGTCGGGAGCGGAGTTGGTGGGTTCGACACCTAGGTAAGGGTGGTACGCTTGTCCGTGCTTTAGTTGGTATTCTAATTTTTTGATGAATTTCTTACGACCACCCCTGCGTACAGGGCGCATTTGGAATCACTCCCGTGACTCCGGCCAGCTGTATTCGTGTGGTTAATTCGGAGTTCCCTATTCTGTCAGGCGGTGCGATCGGGTCGCAACCTATGCGCCTTCGAGTAACTAGTAGACGGTGCGATCGAGCCGCAACCTGTGCGTCTACGGATGGGCGGTGCGATCGAGCCGCAGCCTATACGCCCCTATTCTAATGATGCGAATACCTTGAAGAATCGGCGGCCAGTTATCAGCTAGGCGATTCCAATGCGTTAGCGGTCGGGGATGGGAGGAGATGGGAGAGTGAATCTAACCTCGAATCGGCTAACAAGAGTATATTTTAACTAAATGAATACACGAAAATATTCTGAGTTAGATTTAGTAAAAATATTCTAAGTTCACATTCATAAAAATATTCTAAGTTAAAACTCATGAAAATATTCTAAGTTAGATTTAGTGAAAATATTCTAAGTTCGTATTCACGAAAATATTCTAAGTTAAAACTCACGAAAATATTCTAAGTTAGATTTAGTGAAAATATTCTAAGTTCGTATTCACGAGAATATTCTAAATTAAAACTCACGAAAATATTCTAAGTTAGATTTAGTGAAAATATTCTAAGTTCGTATTCACGAAAATATTCTAAGTTAAAACTCACGAAAATATTCTAAGTTAAAACTCACGAAAATATTCTAAGTTAGTAAAAATATTCTAAGTTCACATTCATAAAAATATTCTAAGTTAAAACTCACGAAAATATTCTAAGTTAGATTTAGCACTTATACTAGACCCTAGGAGGGATGGAGGAAGCACTGCACCAGATCACTGCACGACTGAGACTGCTTCTCGGGCGCTCCGCGGTCCCTGAGCTGCGGCTTTCCCGAGCCGCCGAATTTTCCTCTGGAGTGGGAAGGTAGTGGGGGTTTGGAAATTAGAACTTAGAAAATTTCGGCGCGGAGGGACTTAGAAAAATTCTCGGCCGAGGGACTTAGAAAAGTTTTGGGTTGAGGGACTTAGAAAAATTTTGGGTTGAGGGACTTAGAAAAATTTAGGGTCGAGGGACTTAGAAAAATTTTGGGTTGGGGGACTTAGAAAAATTTATGTTCGAGGGACTTAGAAAAGTTTTGGGTTGAGGGACTTAGAAAAATTTTGGGTTGAGGGACTTAGAAAAATTTAGGGTCGAGGGACTTAGAAAAATTTAGGGTCGAGGGACTTAGAAAAATTTTGTGGTGATTCCAGGGAAGGAAGAGAGAGAGAGAAAAAAAAAATTTTGTGTGGTGCTTCCTCTTACAATTGGTAGTGCGGATGTGACACGAGCTC
Organism: Harpegnathos saltator; assembly: GCF_003227715.2. Classification (NCBI taxonomy): domain Eukaryota; kingdom Metazoa; phylum Arthropoda; class Insecta; order Hymenoptera; family Formicidae; genus Harpegnathos; species Harpegnathos saltator. Next base: position 58,720 of record NW_020230253.1, read on the forward strand.
GACGAGAGGTACGCTACCATGGGACGATTGAGCTCGTCGTACTGCGCGGCTTTCGCCAAGGAGTTCGACCCGGCGACGCGCACGTGCGTCGTTCCGTGGTATTAAACTGCTCTGTCCTACACGTTTCTGGGGTTAGCGTTGGTGCGACTGGCTCGCCACGCGTTGCACGGTGGGGATCGGTGCGACGAGACGTTCCCCGCGTTGCCGTCGCGACCGGAGGTCTTCGTGTCCGAGGAGGACCCACGGTTGCTCTCGCGTCGCGAGTGGTTCGATGATGTCGATCGCGCATGGGTGTGCCCTCGCCGAACGTTCTGCTGTCTGATCTGAGTGTAACGTCGAAGGATACGATCTGGACGAATCGCGACGGCGGCCGTGTGGAGCGCGCGAAACCCGATGACTACGCGTCCGCCGCGAACCTCGGCGTGAACGACCAGCGCGTACGGAAGAAACGAGCGGCGAACCTCGACGCGAGCGACGAGCGCGTACGGGGAAGGGTCGGCTCGACCACGTGCTCTCTCGCCGACACGGACACGCGGAGCATCACGCGCAACCTTCTGCAACGCCGCGACGCGCGACACGGCGACGACGCGGCGTTCTCGGGTTTCGTCGGCGATCGCGACGAGGGGGCGACGATTCGGCGGCGCGTCAAACGAGGCGACCGGGAGCAACGATGTCGACCGGGAGCAACGTCGATCCATTCTGGACTTCGACGCGATGTACGCCGACATGTTGTTGCGCGGTTCGAGAACGACCAGTCACGACGCGGTGCGTCGAGTCGTCGAGACACTTGCTAAGGAGGTGGGTGTGTTGACGGCGAGCGTGATGCTTGAGCGGTGGACTGCACGTCTAATGAAATCGGCATATAATCGCGCTCTGCGATTCGTGGATCAACGTTTCGGCGGCGTGGCATCGCGCACGCTTCTGGCTCTGGGCGTTCGCGCATCCACGACGCGCATGTTATCGACCACGCTGACCGGATTGAGCACGCGAGTTATGTTGTCGCTCGGCACCGCGGTCACCGGTGTCGGTGTCGTCGTCACCGCGATTGAACTGTTGTCGTTCGTGCTGGACATGGATCTGGTGTTCGGCTGGGACCCGGGTCACTACAACGCTGAGGCAGAACTCAACGTTCGATGAGCACGCGCTGATGTGGTTACGACTGAGAACGCGCGAGCGAAAGGCGCGTTTGGACCCGTATTACGCGCTCTATCTATACAGCAGCACGTACTCGTCTCGCACGACGGGCGCCGTTGTCGCGGACGATAGTCGCGACGAATCCGCCGACGCGATCGTCGGTCCGGACTTCCGATTCACGGTACGCTCGTGCGACGACGTGCCGTGGTTCTTCGCTCCGTTCGCCGAGGCGATGCACACGATGATTCGCGGTGCCACCGGAGACCGAGACCGACGCGGCCAGTGTCGATCGATCGACGCGACAGCGCGTTCGTCCCGTTTTCTCCGATTCGCCGGTGGTGTGCAACATGCTCTGGGCAATACACTACTTCCTCGCATAGACGGTTCAATTCGAACGGTCAGCGCGTTCGCGTCGTAGGCAACGAGAACGACGCCGTTCGAGTGGACGCGACCTGGTGCGCGATTCGGTGCGCGATAATGAACTGGCAGCGTTTCTGCTGCAATCGACGGCTCCGTCGTTACCGCGCGAGCGTCTGATCGCCGCGGCGAGACGCAACGTCGCGGCCATGAGTTTGCGTCTGCTCGACAGCACGAACGCGCTGATCGGCTCGATCTTTGGCGTAACGCTCATCGGCTCGATGGTGCTCGCGTTCAGACCGAGCACATCGTTCACCGCGATACTCGCGCTGATATTCGCTCTGCTGTTCGTGATAGCGCCACTCTGTCTCTCGTCGACGATCGCCGAGGTAATCGCGGGTGCGCCCGACAGCGCGGCCAATGCGACACCGCGACGCAGTTACGAGCGCAAGCACGAAATGGCCGATCACGACGCATTGGACCGGGTCTGCGACGAATTGGTCGGCGTCCTGTCAACCACCGCGACGAGCGCACGCCACGGCGATGGTTCTCTCGGCGTTGCGATCCCTCATTTCGTGGCGCGACAGTTTGGTGCGGAGCTACGAGTGCTGAGACGGTCCTACGATGTCCCATTATTAGGTCTGTTATATATATATATATATATAGAAAAAGAGGGAGAGAGATAGAGAGAGAGAGAGAGAACATTTAGTGCTCGTCGGTGCGCAACAGGCACGCGAGCGATCTCTTTCGCTCGCGCGGAGAGGACCAACGTGGCGACATGATTGTCGCCACGTGCGAGACGAATCGGCCACGACTGCATCGTCTGTGGCCCGTGCATAGTTCCATGTTCGACGACGTGTTCGTTTTGAGCAGCGCCGCGACGACCGATAACTCGAGCAACGCTGTGACGAACGGTGGGCGCTTCGGTGCCGACGAGTCGACGCTCAACAATCTCGGGCGCCGTTTGAGCAAGGATCCGCTCGGTCACGGCGACGGTTCGATGCCACAACGGTCTCGCCGTCTGATCGGTGACCGCGGAGCTAGATCGCTCGGGAACGCGGTTGCGCCGCTGGTGCGAGTGTACTCGTCGTGTGTCACATCCGCACTACCAATTGTAAGAGGAAGCACCACACAAAATTTTTTTTCTCTCTTCTTTATTTCCTCTCTCTCCTATCCCTGGAATCACCACAAATTTTTCTAAGTCCCTCGAACATAAAATTTTCTAAGTCCTTCGACCCTAAATTTTTCTAAGTCCCTCAACCCAAAACTTTTCTAAGTCCCACGAACCTAAATTTTTCTAAGTCCCTCAACCCAAAACTTTTCTAAGTCCCTCGGCCGAGAATTTTTCTAAGTCCCTCCGCACCGAAATTTTCTAAGTTCTAATTTCCAAACCCTCACTACCTTCCCACTCCAGAGGAAAATTCGGCGGCTCGGGAAAGCCGCAGCTCAGGGACCGCGGAGCGCCCGAGAGTCAGTCTCAGTCGTGCAGTGATCTGGTGCAGTGCTTCCTCCATCCCTCCTAGGGTCTAATATAAGTACTAAATCTAACTTAGAATATTTTCGTGAGTTTTAACTTAGAATATTTTCGTGAATGTGAACTTAGAATATTTCCACTAAATCTAACTTAGAATATTTTCGTGAGTTTTAACTTAGAATATTTTCGTGAATGTGAACTTAGAATATTTCCACTAAATCTAACTTAGAATATTTTCGTGAGTTTTAACTTAGAATATTTTTACTAAATCTAACTTAGAATATTTTCGTATATTCGTTTTAGTCAAAATATATTCTTGTTAGCCGATTCAAGGTTAGATTCACTCTCCCATCTCCTCCCATCCCCGACCGCTAACGCATTGGAATCGCCTAGCTGATAACTGGCCGCCGATTCTTCAAGGTATTCGCATCACTAGAATAGGGGCGTATAGGCTGCGGCTCGATCGCACCGCCCATCCGTAGACGCACAGGTTGCGGCTCGATCGCACCGTCTACTAGTTGCTCGAAGGCGCATAGGTTGCGACTCGATCACACCGCCTGACAGAATAGGGACCTCCGAATTAACCACACGAATACGGCTGGCCGGAGTCACAGGAATGATTCCAAATGCGCCCTGTACACCGGGGTGGTCGTAAAAAATTCATCAAAAAATTGGAATACCAACTAAAACATGGACAAGCGTACCACCCTTACCTAGGTGTCGAACCCACCAACTCCGCTCCCGACAAGGGGCATCCTCGCTCCACTGAACCCCCTCGCTCTCCAGAATCTCCTCAGTCGCCTGTGCCAGAGCACCCGAAAGCTACCGCTCGCAAATCATACAGTGTTAGCAAGATCGATCGTGATACCCATCCGCGACTACCGATCATTCGACGCGGATTCTCGCCACGAGACCCGAGGCCTGCTTTCTACCGTCGACTGCGTACAGAGATCCTCCACTACTACTACGGAGCATCTACCCCGCCTCACACCCTCCGCACCTGTAACGAGAAAACTCCGACCCTCGAACAACTTCGTGGGCACGTGCGCAACTCCATGATACAGGTGTGCCAGATCATTACATTGGATTAAAGGAACTGGTGAGTGCCAATTGCTGTATATTCCGCGGAACATCGTGTCGCGCCCGCCAGATCGCGCGTATCCCTGGGGAGAATCACGCGATTCGTTTGACCCAAAAACTGCGATCTAGCCCCGCGTCCAGGCCCGAGCACCTGCAGCCTAGCATCGCAGCCGCGGCCGACCGGGACGTAACACGTGGTAGAGCGCGTAATGCGACATCCTGTTGTTCGCGGTGACCAATCGAACGCTCCTTACCGTGGGCGGACACCAATCCATCCTGAAAACGTATCGGCGGCTGATGCTGCTGATTTACGACGCTCGTTGCTACGGAAATTGCGCGCTCGGCAGCACCTCCCGACGGCACGCCACGTTGAACGTGTCGACGTATCCGAGCAGACTGCACGGCTACGCGATAGTGCGCTACGCCTTTCGCATGTTCTATCGCGCCACTGCGTTTCGTTCGACGGTTGAACCGACGACGAGCCCCGTCTCCGAATCGTCGTCGTCCCCGAAGTGTCTCGACGAGACCTTCGTGCTGCGATCGTCGTCGAGGCACGTCGACGCGTTCTCGCGTCGCGACGACGCAACGTCCGTCGATCGCGAGAGCGTGTCAGCCTCGCTGCTCGACGCCGAGTGTCGATTGGTTCGCCCCGCGTGGACGTGCGACGTGGAGCTCTCGTTCAGTGCGCGCGACGGTGGCGAAGCGGGAGCGATCGCCACCGACGAAACCATGATGTCCGGCGAGAAGTTGTTGGACCACAGATTCGAATCGGCGACCGAAGCGTGGCTCGTTCTGGTCTCGGTGTTCGATTGGTGCGGCCCCGTGCACCGAGTGATCCGACTGTATCCGGTGCGACGGAGCGTATGGGATCTGTCGTTTCACAGCGATCGAGCGCAACGTCATGACGACGACGACGCGAGTGTCGATGACGGGAGCAACGTCGACGAACGGTGGACTCGCGACGACGGGGACAAATGGCGCGTCGTCGCGACGAACAGACTGATCGACGTAGGCGACGTAGCCTCGTACGTGTACACGCTGCGCGTGTTCATTCTCGCGCTGTACCTGGGCTGTTCGTACGGCGGTAAATCTCGCACGGTGTCGGTGAACGACCGCACGTCCAATCGAGCGCACGACTGCGCGTTTCCGCCGAATATGTCCGGTGTGTATCACGCGCAATTTCACAAGTCGATCGCGCCGCATCGATTAATCTGCGCACAGTACGGCACGAGGCGCGGTGGCCATGGTTACGGCGGCGGAGAAGGAGCGTGCTCGGAGAACCAGGACGATTTAGCTCGATTCGTCTCGTTGTCTAATTACGCGTCGCCCGAACAATGGCTGGACGACTTATTCTCCCTGTGCGACAAGGCGTGCGAATGCCACGATCTAATGAGCTTTCGTCGTCGCGGCGGCTCATTCGTTGCGACCGAGGCTACGACGGAGGACGGTTTCGCGAGACGCGAGTCGTCGCGCTACTGAGAAAACGCGCGAAGCGACTTTGGCGACGCTGACGGTCATGACCTCCGCCGAGACCGTCGCATCGCCCGGCGAATTGTTCGCGCTCGAATATCTGGCCTATCTGCGCGACTTATATCCGCAGAGACGATACTTCCTGGCTTAATAGAACACCCTGTACCGAGCATACGACTGCACCGTCTGCAATGAGGCTTGGTCCGGAATGATCGGAGAATCGTCCACGCGCCGCCACCGTCTCGATCCCCGACGATACGGCGGGGAGTCGTTGCGGTCCGCGCGGTCTGCGAGCGCGCCAATTGACCCGAGTGTTGCGAACAGGTCGATACATGGCGAGCGTGAACCTGCGAGCGAGCGACAACGCGACGCTGCAAGTGTGCAACTTCGTGCCGTTGGTCCTCGGGTCGGAGATGGACGTGCGTCTACGCTACGGTAGTGACGACGAGCGAATCGCGGCGAGCGCCGATTTCGCGCGTTTCGATCTGTCGCACATGGGCCAGATCCAAGCGTTCGATCGATTCTGGGTGTTCAACAGTTTCATTCACACGGATTTGCGTCAGTGCCATCGGTATCGCAGACACTAACGCGGCGAACAATGTCGTGGTACGCATGTACGTGTACGACAGAACCAGCAAGGGCAATATGCTGTTCCTCACAACAACCGGATCGTTGCGCATACGGTACAAGTAACGTCGCAAGGCGACGCTGCTCGCCGCCGCGAGTCGCTACATCGGTGACGCGACGTCGAACGCCGCGAACGACGAATCGGGCGATTGCGACGCGCGAGAGGTCGCCGACTCGTTATATATACGACGATGTGCCGCAAGATCAGTTCCTCGTGCGCGCACCCGATGACATTTCTGTCTCGAATGACGCTCGAATCACGCACGATCTGGGCCTGCGCGTGCACGTCGGTACGTTTCGCGTCGTCCGGCGCGCTTGTGCGATTTTTCAACGCGGCAAACGGTAATGTTCACGTGTCGCAGCGTCCGCCCTCGCGCATGTCGCTCCGCGGCGGCTCGGTCGACGACAACGACGCGTCCGACGGGTCGACGACTCGCGTCGAACGCGCGATCTGTACGTGTCGTAGAACGCGTCGTATCTTCAACGACCGTTCGACGAATGTGGCGTCGTCGCGCGGTCGTCGAAACGGCGATGAACGGTCGCGCAACCGGCGAGTTGATCGGTGGAGACGACGCGACGGACAACGCGTTATTCCGCGAATACGCGAACGGGCCGATCGGCGAATCAACGGTGGAGCTGTACGCGAAGGACGTGCGCGTGACGCTGCGGGCGATCGGTGTGCGACAAATGCTCAAGTTGCAGAACTCATTCGGCCAGAAGGGCGTCGCCCATTACGCCGATCTCAGCGATCTCGATACAGACTGGGGGGAACTCGTGAATCTGGTGTCGTCGATCTACAGTCTGCTTGGACGTTTCGCTTGCGAATAGTAGCTCGAGCAGCGCGATGACCGTCGATACGTTTTCTCGCGACGGACTGGCATGTGCGTGAGTACCGGCGGCTACGGGTACTTTTTCGTCAGCGACGATTCGGCGCACAATTTCATCTACAGCTTCAAACACGAGGGCGAGAATCCGATGCACGAGTGTAAGCTCACGTACCACAGTTTTCTGGAGAACGGTATGTCCAATGCGGCGCTGGTGAAAGCCAGTGAATTCGAGTGCGGAATAACAAATCCGTACGCCGGTCTGCCGCGAAACGTCTCGCGGGCGCTAGATTGTTATGGCGTGTACGATCAACGCATTCACCTGGAGTCGCAGACTCTGCTGGTCGCGCGACGACGAATGCCCGATCGCGCGATGGTGCGAGCCATCGGACGCATGGTCGGTGAACGAGATGATGGAGCCATCGTCGCGTCGACGACGCGGAAACGACGCGCGTCTCGACGCGACGCGGCAAATGAGCGACCGCGAGAAAAGATCGCGTCGTGCGGAAAATGCGCCGAACGAGCGAACGCGGAGACGAACGCGCGACCGTGAAGCGCGCGTGCGACGCCTCAGCGCGCGAAACGAACGCGATCGCTCGAGCGAACGACGAATTGTGCGAAATCGACGCGCTGTTCGACGAGCTCTGTCGCCCCGACGAGAGAGTTCGGTCCGGCGCCGACGACGAACGCTCGTTGCGGCGAGATCAGCGAGGCGTTTTGGCGCGCGTGGCACGTTCGTCGCTCATACGACGTTTGTGTCGCGAATTGTCGTCCATGGGGACGGTCGCCGCTTTCGACGACGACGCCTCGACGACGCCGGTGTCGCGACTGCGAGCGTTGTGCTCGCGGGCGTTCGCGGCTAGCATTCGCTTGGACGAGCGCCTCTGGCGGTCCTGATCACGCGTAGCCGCGACCTCACTGAGCACCAAGCTACGACTGACGATCGACGACGCGGACGACGCGACGGCCGCGAACGACCGAATCAGCGCGTATCGTTATGACGACGGGACGAGTACCGACGACCACGGCGTCGCGGTGGACGACACGCCCTCGGCGTGGCTGCGACTGTCCGACGCTGATCGAGCGCGACGACGAGGTGTCGGGTCGCGTTGGCGAGAGAGTCGCGACGAGTCGATTAGCGACTCTGCGCTCGCGGGTCTCGTGTGAGTACGATCTGCGCGAATGCGTCACACTGCTGATTGCGCGATCGTACGTCGTGCGAAGGTCGCTCGAGGTGAGCGCGTCCGCTGGCGAGCGATTCGCTGTCTGTGCGACGAGGTGGCGCGATCGCGCGCCGAACGCGACGCTCTGTGCGACAAAGTGGCGCGATCGCGCGAAGCCGCGAACGCGGAGCATCGCGAGATATCGACGAAGCGCGACAAAGCACGTGAATTGCGTGCCGTCAACGAGGTGCTGAACGCACGCGTACGGTTGGAGCGAGAACGCGTGGCGAATCGAACGAATCTGATCATAAGCGTGATTGTCGACGATATGCGAGGGGTGGCCGATTTCGCGGAACGTAGTAGACAGCGTAAACTCGCGGAGCTTCGGGCCTCCCGGCAGCGACTCGTGGCGGCGCGCAACGACACGCTGAAATCGGTGTCCCGGACGCTTCGCGCGATGGACATGACCAACGCGGAAGCGTACGATTCGGACGCGTCCGACGTCGCGTTGAGCGCGGAGTCGGATATGCGCGCCACGTTGGCGCGATGCGCGACCAGCGGAAAGCTCGTGCTGTTGACCGAGGGCGGAGTGGCTGACGTTGAAGTGACCTCTGCGTCGCGCGCGTCGACGGACGACAACGATGACCAAGAAAGCAAGGCCGCGAAACGCCTAGCCGTCGAGTTGCGCGCCACAGTGCCTCGATGCGATGCGCTGAAGCGATCGCGCATTCACAAATTCGCTCGGCTCTGGCGGAACAGACCGTCGCGCGAAGCAGACGCGAGAGGCTTCTGCGCACGCGAGACGTGCTGACGTCTCGCGTGCGCGTTTACGCCGGGTTGTTGCGCCGTTACGCCCTGTGGTATTCCTGTATCATCGACATGGGCCGGTACGAGAGCGTGGTTCCGTATTGAATCCGAGAGCGACATCGGCCGTCGACGTCGACTGGTGTCACGACCATCGCCGATTGGTCCCGCGAGCTCGGTCGAGACGCTTACGACGCGATCGTGCGTTCGGTGACCGCGTCGAAGACCGCGAGCGACCGAGAGCCGGGAACGGGTCGGCGTGCGACTGCGGCGATGGCGTTCGCCGTGCTCAAAGATCTGGTCGAACTGAGGCACGCGTACGACGACGGCGGTGACGACGAGTACCGAAAGCGCTGTCGTTACGTCGAGATCGACAACGCGACCGAGCTGTGGCGCGAGATCGTCGACTTCGAACGCACCACTCGAGTCGTCGAGATCGGCGATCGCGCGTGCGATCTCGACACGACGCGCTGGTTGTCGCTGTTCCCGAGCATGTCGCTGGCCGATCGCATTGGACTTCGCCGTTTATTGCGCCTCGGCGCCGTTCTCCTATCGCCCGCCCACCGTCGAGACTCTGCGAATCGTGGAGTCCTCGGTTCGAACGCACGAGGCGTGCTGACGCGGGTCCGTCGACGCGAACTGATCTCGAGCATTTCAGTCGCGCGCGATCGCGGNATATTTTGTACTAAGCATTTTAATTTTTGCTACCTGTTTATTCGTCGGCAGCCTTTTTCCTCTTATTCGAGCATTTTCTTGAAAGGAAGATATTAAGCATCATTATATCTTTGTTCCTTTTTATTCAGTTACTTAAATCAATTGGTGCCATAACATATCTTTGTCAGAGGAATTTATAGTTCATTAACCATTTAAATCTTGAATCTTACATTTTAAGCACAGATCTTGCCCACCTTTAGGGAAGCGCCTTACTGGAGCTACCCGCCTTCTATCCTTGTCCAGACTGAAGAGCGCCTTACGGGTGCCTCTCGGCTCAAGCATTCCTATATCCATCCCGTCCAATTCATAAGATCACCCCTTTTCCCATCAAGATCAGGAAATTTAACTTGTGATTAATAATGCTGTACAGTGCTTAGCATCCTCAATCTCAGGGGCGCATGCTGACAGCCGCCACCCGCCTCAATTATCCTTCTCCTACAACCGCGCATAACTAACCATGCCAAAGCATTGGTAGTAAGCATTAATTATTAGTACTTTTATAGTACTCTGGCAACGGATAACTAAAGTCACAAGAGTTCTTTTCACTCAATAATTAATTTTCAATTGCTATTTTAACTTGTCCGACCAAAATTTGTTTATTCTTAAACTCAATCCGTTAGATGCCAAATAAACATCGCGGGAGCGTTAAACAGAAGGCAAGGCAACTACGTAAGGAAGCTTGCCGACGAGCGGCCTGTGTCTCAACACATGGACCACACCAAACCCTGTATAATACAAGATATCACGGGCACGATCTAGTTCCTCCATCGTACATCAAGTTTTTTATTAAAACAGACTCATAAGACATTTAAATACGCTTCACGTCCAGATGTACACTCCACACAAGACACTTTATCCGGATTCGCATTCTTTACCAAGCTCTTCTAGGGCTCGGCATACACAACCCTCGGCTGGTTAAACAGCGTTCGACGACAGAAACTCTAGACATAGAATTGATAGATTTAACACAGGACGACAATTTCAACAACAAGACAGCCACCTACATTTACCAACTGGAGTCCTATTCTCTCACTGAAACCCCTCGCAAATTACCGTACCACCTTCATTACTTCCACCGGGCAGGATAACTGTATATTCTCTCAACACTTCATTGTAACTCATTACCAGCAGCTATATAATGTAAACCACATTTGTATTCATTAATTATATAATTATAAGTATTATCACTCATTTATATTACACTTTTAACTATCATATTGTCTCATTGTTAAATAAAACAATTGTTTAAGTCTCTATTCCTATCAATAGCCATAATCAGTATATCACCTACAATCACCATATTTCCCCCTTTCACCATCTGTCCGGAAAAGCTCTCGGCATCCCAGGCAGTGCCGGTGTAAGCAGGTAGGCCTAAATAAATAGAGAGCAGGCGGATCACGATCCCTAGGGAGACGCGAGACATTACACCACAAGATCATCCTTGTCGACACACCGTCGTTCGAAGCCGTCGACACGCCGTCGTCAGAAGACGTCGACACGCCGTCGTCAGAAGACGTCGACACGGCGTCGTCCGAAACCGTCAACACGCCATCGTCAGAAGCCGTCGACACGCTATTCGTCCGAAGCGATGTCGCTTCCGAACGACCGCGAGATCGCCCTCGTCGACACTACGTCGTCCGAAACGACGTCGCGTCCGAACGACCGCGAGATCGTCCTCGTCAACACGCCGCCGTTCGAAGACGTCGACACGCCGCCGTTCGAAGACGTCAACACGCCGTCGTCCGAAACGACATCTCGTCCGAACGATCACGAGAGCTACGAAACGGTTTTCAGCGAGCCGCGGCAATCTCCATTCGAAACCGTCAACGCACCGTCGAAATTGTATAACTCGATATTTACCGAATCACCGCGATCATCGCCCAAAGCCGTCGAAACGACAAGTACGCTCGAATCGGTGTTCAACGCGTCGAATGTCAAAGAGAAACCTCGATCGATCGTGCATAATCGAGATTTCGCTACGCACAACAAGCGATCCATAGTGGCATCTGCGACCAATTCGATCGCGGTTTTAGGGTCTGCCAAACGAAGAAATAAACGCGCCAAGCAATAATTCCAAAATCATTTCCGTTCATCAGTTCTTTTTTACAATACATAGCTCAACGTTGACGCGGGATTGTATTCGTCGTTGTAAGTCATCAGCATACCGTAGACACGACGCATCAGAGGATACACCTCTTGTAATAAGATTCAGTGCTCTCTTGATCTCGCGGCGTTTCGATCATCGATACCGCCGTGATATTTTGTCCGATCCCTCGAACATTTGATCCTCGCGGTGCAACTGTATATGAACGTTCGCATTATACTCTTCTCTCATTCGCGCAATAGCGTGTTATTTGCCGGTGATCCAAGACGACGAAAATTGATACGCACTCAGATTCGGGATTCTCCAGAGCCTCTGCGATCAAAAAAATCATAACATTAACATTTTTCGAACGCGCGCCGAACGCTCAATTATCGCGCGTATACGAATTATAGACCTGCGACCGGATAATCCAGGCGATAGGCCTCGCACGTACCTACACCCATAGATCGCGCGATGAACACAAACAACACCGGTTGCAGATCCATGTAATAATCCGGCCAATTGTTCCCAATTTTATCGTAATCTCCAGTGGATGATATCGCGTAGATTTTTGATCGGAAGTATCAAAACATTCCCGTTCAATGTTACGACGTTCGACGACTTAAAAATCACGTAAAACGTTCCGATCGGTTTTTCGTACGATCTGGAGCATCGATCGCACTCGAAGTTGGATTCTTTCGCGTTGGTCTCGAACAGCCATTAACCGCACGATCTATTTCAACCGTCCGACTGTCTCAACAGATACTACCTAATTATGAAACTAACTCGATTCGACGCTCTCCAGGACAGATAACACCGATTCGTTTCGCAATTCGGTATATGTTTTCCAGTGTCCCTCGACTACACGGTGCCGCTCTTCGGCACGGTTGATTGCGTCTCATCCGCTTGAATCACTGATATCGTTCGTTGGCCTCGTCACTCTCGCAGATTGAGCGGTAGTCTTTATTTTTTCTCGAAATTAACGAACCGTAGCGTTATCCGTCTTCGAAACGATGAATAACACGCGCTAATTTCGAATTCGACGAAGCGTAACGATGTTCGCTTCGGATAACGGACTCAACGAACCGCGACGGTGTTTGCTCGAGATATGAAATCGCATCGATGACCGTGTGAATAATACGCACTAATTTCGAGATCGACGAAGCGTGACGATGTTTGCCGCCTTCGGAACGATGTAACGATGCGATCGTTGATAATTAGGACGGGATTGAAACGCACAGATGCGAATATCGATGCACGCCGGTTACGAACTTAACGAACCGTGAGGATGTTTGCTTTCAGAACGACGAACGGATTTGCGACGCGAGAACCGACACGTGCTAATTTCGGCATCGAAGACGTGCAAATGACACGCGCTAATTTCGAGATCGATAAAGCGCGACGATGTTTGATTCAGATAACGAAAATGTTCGATCGTTTGCGTCGAAGATAAAGACGCGATCGCGATACCTTCGATTCGAAGAGCGGTGATTCGAAGAAAGGTACGCGCGCGATCTCGAATATGAGTCGACAAACGCGCGATCTCATCGATGCTGTCGATCGCGATAACATGAGCGTGTTCGAGGTCGCGTCTTCGGCCGCGTCGCTATATGCCCATTACGAGGACTGAGTGTCATCCTTCGAATGGGTCGACGCGACGATTTTTCCTTCGTACTGTCGCATCATTTTCGCTCAGAACGGATTCTTCTCCGAACGCGATCGCGCAGATCTGGTGATGTGTCACCACTGCTGTCTGCGATTTAGCGAATGGGGTTGTGCGACACCGACGACGAAGACGACTCGAACGAAGGAAACGATCGTCGTCGTCGCGCGTCGATCGCGACGTTAATGTCCATGCTCGATCCGCTCAGGGAACATCTGTTCTGGCAATTTCAATGCGCCTAGATGCAACAAATATTGCGATTCTATCGACTGTCGGGGACGCAACTCATACTGCATTCGTCGTCGACGTCGCTGGATCGCTTCCCGAGATCTCGACGCGTGGACGACGCGATCGCGCTCTCAGCGACGTCGTTCTTTCCAAGCGGCGAGGGACAATTGCGCAACATAGATACTGAGATCCTGCGAAACAAGCGCACCTTCGTCGCGTTCACCGGCAGGATTCACAGAATGTACCGAAACATTCTGCGCGCGATGATGAACATCGACAAATTGCGCGTTGCCGTAAACAGTACGATCGACGCGTTTCCGCGCCACGACGAGAACGTCGCCACGATGTTGCAACTGCAGTGTCTGGAGATGATAGACGTGTTGAACAACACGAGTCGCTGGTACAAATGCGACCGCATAATCGACAGTTGCGACGATAGCGCGTCGGCCGGTTGCAACCGTCACTGCAACGTCCTCGAGACCGCAGACGAAACAACGTGCTTGATGTGTAAAGTGGGACAAAAGTCCCTTGTCCCCGTTAGGAATCGCACGGCGGCGACGTTCGATCGCTGCGCGATCGAACACCGCCGCTACCATCCTCGCACCACACCGACCATCAGAGCTGCGGCAATACGGCTCGAACGCCGAAAGATTACGAATGATCGCTCGCCCGCTTGGTAAAAGTCGGGATCAAGACGCGAAAAGGGGTAATCCCAAAATCCGCATGCGCAAATTTCGCTGAAATTTGGGGGGATAACTTCCGCTCTCGACTTCCAATTTTAAGGGTATATAACCCGTTCTCTCGTCGAGATCGAGAGAGTCGTCGTCTTGAGCGAGACAGTCTTCCGAGCAGAGCTCCCTGACGAGAAGAGGCACCCAACGAGAAGACCAAGGAGGACCAGGATCAGTAAGCGAACAGAGAGTCCGGGAAGCACGGCCGAGCGCCGGTGAGTAATTTCTCCAAATACCGTACCGCATCACCGGGAGAATATTACAAGACTTGGCGGCACACGCGAGACGGACGCCTAGCGTTCCACCGATACGATCCACCCGGATCCGACTTAGAATAAGTTTCTGTTTCGAGAGAACGGCAGCAGTTAGCCACCATCTCGCGAATTTCTAAGTGTTTGTCCATCGGCATCGACCGCAGTTAGCCGCCACGTAGGAATCGCATAATTTCGGGTGACAGGCGGTGCAAATACATATAAGCTACTGTGCAGAATTCCAAAGTACCAGCTTAGCGTTCATTAACATTGTAATTAGACTAGCGCCGTACGACCATATCGCGACGCATATATTTGCTCGCCGAGAAACGCCAGTCGCGAATCTCTGGCAACATTTATACCAAGTGTCTGTATCATAGCGAAATCATAGGTTGTGAATCGACGGAAATATTTATAAAATTCGCCGGGTTACCGTTGCAAGTACCGATCGCGAGTCACTGGCGATGTCTCCGTGTACATGAACCGTGGCAATAGCACCGTCTCGTGAGTCATTCGCGATATTTATCGGGTTCCCCGAGTATTGTAAAAGTACCGATCACGAGTCCTTAACGACATTTCTCATATTTATTCGTATACCGTATTGATACTACCGGTCGTGAGTCGCTCGCGACGTTTCTCATATTCCGGAGATTATTGTTAAAAGTCATATTTACCGAGACGTTATTAGTATCATCCGTCGCAAGCCTAGTACGACACTTATGAAAGTCATCTGACTCCTATCCAAGTTGCCAGACGCGAACCGTTACAACGTGGAAAAGTCGACTAGGTATTGTTACAAACACCGGACACGAATCATAATAAATCCTAACCGTCGGGAATGCAATTTGTGCGACGTACCTCCGATTAGCGCCGTGACTGGCTTATTGGCAACATTTTATGATACTCATCTCAGCGCGATAACAGGCGTTAGCAGGTCTTTTCTTTTCTTCCCATTATTCTGGTTACCAGGAACTGCGTGCATCTCATTGTTCCCACCGGCGAAGCGCGGCCGACCCTCGTCAATCGGTGACAGATCTCGAGCACGCTTCCGGTCGAAATCTGTGGCCCACGAGCTGTAAACATCTTCCTGTGCAATTCGTATTCTACTCGCGAAATACAGCGAGGCTGCCAGCGCGAGCCGGCATCGGATAGCCGTTTAGCGCCGATAACCAGTGTATAGCGAATAGAAGTGTACAAAGTAAAAACCGAATAAATCTGCAGTGAGGCCGAGTGAGAAGCCAGCATTATGCTCCTCCTCAAGAGAAGAGTGAAATTAAGAGTTCAAATCAGTTGATCCTACCCAACAATCCCGCAGCGAACACCTGTTCATCGGTCCGCGGCAAGAGAGCACGGTCGACAGAGGGAGGCCGATCAAGACGAACCGTACCGAGACCTCCGACCCGCGACTCTCAACCTCGCGAGTATGGAGCGAGGAAAGACGAGCGGCGGGAGGGCGGAGCGTTACAGATGTGCCGCGACGCCACTCGCGATCTCATATTCTTACCGCGCAGGCACATGGTGTCGTGCGTCTCCTGCGGAACACGAGTCGATCGCTGCCCGGTCTGCAGATCGGTGCTGTGGTTCGCCGTTCAAGCGAGATTCTAACGCTCGTGTCTCCGCGCAACGCGACCGACGCAACGACGTCGCAATGTGGTGGTGCGAATCCTGATGCTGTTGCCGCGGTTGCGAACCGTCTCGCGAACACATCGATTCCATTGTTGGAGAAGCGACCGTAACGCGACAATCTTCGGTCGTTCCCGCCGCTGACGCCCCGACCTCGTCCGCGATTATATGGTCCTGCGCCGACATATCGCGCTCAGCGTTTCTGCGCGTTGTGAACGTTTTGCGCGAGGACGGACTCGCTCCGTGTCGATTGGATCGAGCCGACATTCGCGGCTCTCTCATGGACACCGTCAATTTTCTGCTGTTTGCGCTGCCAGCGATACTGAACCGATTACCGCACTGGAAATCGCGCAAAGTTATATTCGGTGTGAACGATGACGCGCGCTCGAACGCTCCGGATTATCACTTCCGAAACTGCGGCGATGATCTCGGTCGACATCATCGCGAAACCGTCAAGGACGCGTTCATCGCGACGTGCCACGGCACGCTGTTCGCGCTGACCGTGATCTTCGGTAGTATCGTTCGCGACTATTACCGTTACTCGGAAAAGATCTGGTCGCGAATCGAGACGTTCCGCGAATGCATGAAGCGCGAGCTATACGTACTAGCGGTGCCGCTCAGTCTCGCGGTGCGACGCGACCAGCTTCGTTCGGTCGTCGAACACGCGGCGACGAACGGTACCGTGTTCGCTCGTGATCATTTCAGCGTCGAGTCTTTCGCGCTGGACTATGTCAGAGTCATTCGCGGGATCGAGGTGTGACGCGACGATCGAGCGAGAAACGATCGCAAACGCGAGACCGACGAGAATCCGATCGTCGATGACGACGACTCGCACTCGTGGATGTCTCACGAACGACCGTTTCTCACGATCGGCAGAATGCGCGAAGCGTGCCTGCTGATAGCCGCGCTGAACAGAGTGTCGCTGCGTCTTTCCGAGCAACTGAGCACCGACGAGACCGCTCATCGCAACGTCACGTCGTTGCACGACGGGGCTTTGTACCGATGCGTCATGATGCACGGACAAATTTCTCGCATCCTCCGTTAACAAGCCGAACCACATGTACGTCAACATCCGATCGTTCCTTCTGACGATGATGTACAGTTACACGAGTCTAGCGCTGCGAGTCATATGCCGATCCGTGAAAATACCGGCTCACGCGATCGCCAACGATCAACCAGTTTGGCGCATCGCTCGCCGCGACCTCAGCGCCCCGGTCTAGCTTGGCAGGTACACGCCGCGCGTGCTGTCGCGCGTATCGTCGTGTTCCTGAACGATTCGATCTTCATCGAACTAGACCCGCGTGCTATCGTCGAAATATCGTGGGGGGAAGGGTCGCGTAAAAATGAAAACGCCTCCGCGCGCGAAATAAAAAACAAATTTTATTTATCGTTACGATCGTCCAGCTGCTTATTACTCGCCCCTTGATCCTCTATCTTTCAGATCGCGATGAAGATACTCTCCGCGTCCAGGACGCGATATAGGTTCGTGAACAACTCGGTGTAAAAATCATCGTCTCCTCGAACGCGATGTCGATCGTAATGCGCGTTTACGCGATAGAGAGCCATGTAATCGTAGCTCCGACGTGAGAGAGGCCCAAACGTTCGCGTCGGAGCCGTTTGTAGCGTCGGTGGTCACCGTTGCGAACGTCACGTCTCCGCGATCGTCCACGTTATTGAATGTGGGCGCCTTGGCCAGCGACACGCGTATCGCGACAAGGGTAAATTCCACGCGGGCCAATTCAACGATGAAACGAACCCGTCTGCTCGGCCTCGTCGCGCGCTTCGTTGCAAGAGAGCTCCCAGCTCCAGATCCATAGGCGTAACGCGTCGTTCGTCGCACAATAACACCGAGCGGACGGGATCTTCGGAGATGGATGAAAGTGCCTTGATGCGATCGCGTACCGTTGTCGTGTCTGCGTCCAGCGGTTCCTCGATGCGACGCACGCAGAGCAGAACCTTGGCGACCGTCACCACGACGCGACAGAGAGTCGCTTCGTCGTTATCGTCCGGTGATCGTCTCGTCATCGACATCGATAACCATCTCGAACGAACCTCGCGCTGTCGCCGTCACTCCTCGTTCTCGCGCAAGAACAGCGTAACTATATAATCGGCGTAGTCGTCTCGATCGAACACCTCGCGAACGATCACTCGTTGCAACTCGTAGCATCGCAAGTACTCGTACACCCGGTAGAACTGAACTCGACAAAATTCCTCGATCGCTTGTTTCCTCAACCATGAGCCAACAGAGACGAACATCGGAGCCGATCCCGCGACCACGGAGTCATCGGCCGTAGCGGCTAAAACGACGGGCAACGAGCGACACGAAAGTCGCGTGTCTGCGTCGAAGAAGTGATACGCTCAATACGACATGTACAACCGCGTGAAGTAGTCGATGGCTAGCGATCGCGTCAGATCGCACACGCTTCGACGATTGTCGCGTTCGAACGTTTCAGCCAGATCGAACAATCGAGCGCGCAGCTCCTCGAAGCGCAATCGTTCGTGCGAACGACCACGCGCGTACTCGGACGAGAGCAACGCTCGTTCCAGCACGGAGCGACACCGAGTCTGCGCACGTGTAACCGTGCTGTCGACGCGACGCCCGGTTCGCTCGGTGTCCAGTGTCGAGCCATCGATCGGAATCGGCTCGGCGATCGCGGTGCCGCTGTCGCGCACCGTGGTCGAAATCCCGTTGCTGGAGTTGCATCCGTTCGACGACGCAACGGTGGCGTGGTATCGAGCTCGTTTGCGCACCGCCTCGTACCCTTCATCATCGTCGCCAGCCTCGAGCGTCTTACGACGACGCACGGTCTTCTGTCGCGACAACGACGCGCGGTCTTCCGTGACATCGTATCGAGCGCGTTTGTGCACCGATTCGTTCTCATCCTCGTCGTCGTATCCACCATTCTCGTATGTTTCACGACCGCAACGACGACGTCCTGTTGTACCGGGAGACGACGACGGCGTCCGATCGTCGTCGGAGTTCGCCAACGCGCGTCGAACGCCGACGCGACTCTCGCTCACAACGTTGACTCGCTATCGAGCGGCGCGAGCTTAATGCGACCATTCGCCGAATCGATAGTTTTGTGCCATTTTTTGCAATCATCCTTTCGCGCGATGTTTCGTCATCCAATGACCCTCGTTCCCCTCAAACGCATTCGTATCCGCGTGAGGGCGCTTTACGCGTGTCGCCATCGCGCGTAACGTACAGTTACACACAGCGACGAAACCGATAGCCCTTCGACGTCGGGCGAGCGTCGGTTGCGTACTGAGGCGCGCTGAGCTGGACGTTGGTACTTGTACACTGTTTTTCCCACCACAGGCGTAAAGTGAGCGTTAATTTCTCCCTCCACCATTCGAAGACACCGGTCTTACGATTGGTTGCTTGAACATACAATTCGCGATATCTCGAACTCCGATTTTGTGCCTGTAACTGGAGAGGGAAATGTAGAAGTACTAGCGTCCAGGCGCAGCGCGCCTCAGTGCGCAACCGACGCTCGTCCGACGCCGAAGGGCTGTCGGTTTCGTCGCCGTGTGTAACTACACGTTACACGCGGCGGCGACACGCGTCGAACGTCCTCGCGCGGATACGAATGCGTTTCAGGGGAACGAGGGTCGCTGGATGACGAACCATCGCGCGAAAGGATGATTGCGAAAAATGGCACAAAAACTGTCGATTCGTTCCTTTATTCATCGATACATCGGACATACGAGGTCGAAACCACCGCTCGACTCGCAGCGGGCGAACTTCGCGACGACGCCGCGCGCGATCGTTCTCGCGGTCTCTCGTCGCTCGTTTCCATCGACAATCGCGCGTTGCGCGCTCTCCTTCGCGGCGATGGATCGTTCGGTCGACGATGAACGACATCCGATCGGCGACGGTAACGGCGAATCGTTCCGCCTTGTCACATCCGCACTACCAATTGTAAGAGGAAGCACCACACAAAAATTTTTATTTTTTTTTCTCTCTCTCTTCTTTCCCTGGAATCACCACAAAATTTTTCTAAGTCCCTCGAACATAAATTTTTCTAAGTCCCTCAACCCAAAATTTTTCTAAGTCCCTCGACCCTAAATTTTTCTAAGTCCCTCGACCCTAAATTTTTCTAAGTCCCTCAACCCAAAATTTTTCTAAGTCCCTCGACCCTAAATTTTTCTAAGTCCCTCAACCCAAAACTTTTCTAAGTCCCTCGGCCGAGAATTTTTCTAAGTCCCTCCGCGCCGAAATTTTCTAAGTTCTAAATTCCAAACCCCCACTACCTTCCCACTCCAGAGGAAAATTCGGCGGCTCGGGAAAGCCGCAGCTCAGGGACCGCGGAGCGCCCGAGAGGCAGTCTCAGTCGTGCAGTGATCTGGTGCAGTGCTTCCTCCATCCCTCCTAGGGTCTAGTATAAGTGCTAAATCTAACTTAGAATATTTTCGTGAGTTTTAACTTAGAATATTTTCGTGAATACGAACTTAGAATATTTTCACTAAATCTAACTTAGAATATTTTCGTGAGTTTTAACTTAGAATATTTTCGTGAATACGAACTTAGAATATTTTCACTAAATCTAACTTAGAATATTTTCGTGAGTTTTAACTTAGAATATTTTCGTGAGTTTTAACTTAGAATATTTTCGTGAATACGAACTTAGAATATTTTCACTAAATCTAACTTAGAATATTTTCGTGAGTTTTAACTTAGAATATTTTCGTGAGTTTTAACTTAGAATATTTTCGTGAATACGAACTTAGAATATTTTCACTAAATCTAACTTAGAATATTTTCGTGAGTTTTAACTTAGAATATTTTCGTGAGTTTTAACTTAGAATATTTTTATGAATGTGAACTTAGAATATTTTTACTAAATCTAACTCAGAATATTTTCGTGTATTCATTTAGTTAAAATATACTCTTGTTAGCCGATTCAAGGTTAGATTCACTCTCCCATCTCCTCCCATCCCCGACCGCTAACGCATTGGAATCGCCTAGCTGATAACTGGCCGCCGATTCTTCAAGGTATTCGCATCACTAGAATAGGGGCGTATAGGCTGCGGCTCGATCGCACCGCCCATCCGTAGACGCACAGGTTGCGGCTCGATCGCACCGTCTACTAGTTACTCGAAGGCGCATAGGTTGCGACCCGATCGCACCGCCTGACAGAATAGGGAACTCCGAATTAACCACACGAATACAGCTGGCCGGAGTCACGGGAGTGATTCCAAATGCGCCCTGTACGCAGGGGTGGTCGTAAGAAATTCATCAAAAAATTAGAATACCAACTAAAGCACGGACAAGCGTACCACCCTTACCTAGGTGTCGAACCCACCAACTCCGCTCCCGACAAGGGGCATCCTCGTTCCACTGAACCCCCTCGCTCTCCAGAATCTCCTCAGTCGCCCGTGCCAGAGCGCCCGAAAGCTACCGCCCGCAAATCATACAGTGTTAGCAAGATCGATTGTGACACCCATCCGCGACTACCGATCATTCGACGCGGATTCTCGCCACGAGACCCGAGGCCGTCAACTGCGTGCAGAGATCCTGCACTACTACTACGGAGCATCTACCCCGCCTCACACCCTCCGCACCTGTAACGAGAAAACTCCGACCCTCGAACAGCTTCGTGGGCACGTGCGCAACTCCATGACACAGGTGTGCCAGATTATTACATTGGATTAAAGGAACTGGTGAGTGCCATTTGCTCTATACTCCGCGGAACATCGTGTCGAGCCCGACAGATCGCGCGTATCCCTGGGGAGAATCACGCGATTCGTTTGACCCAAAAATTGCGATCTAGCCCCGCGTCCAGGCCCGAGCACCTGCAGCCTAGCATCGCAGCCGCGGCCGACCGGGACGTAATAGCCTAGCTCCGAACACCGCGCGAACCTCGTCGTCGGAATCGTCAACAGCGCCTGCCATGTTCCACCACATGTATCGCGGCCCCCGCCGCGTCGGAAGACGAGCGCGTTGCGACGTCCCGGTTCTCGACGACCCGATATCGTCGCGGCGTTCGCTCGCCCCTCGACTGCAACTCCCGTTGTCGCTGTCGCGCGTGCCATCTCGTCAGTATGCACCGTTGAACCGCGAGCTTCGCGACGCGAATCCGAATCCGCCGATGAGCGAACGGTCGTCACGCGCACTCGTCGCTCGACCACATGCCCGTTCGGTTCGGGCAGTGTTTCCGTCGGATCGTCGTCTCTCGTCGCAACACCCGCACCCTCGTCTAGATCGAACTTCTCGACGATGCGCGCAAATTCCTCGCGAACGCACGCGTTCAGTGCCGTCGCATCGGCGATCCCGCGATTGCACTCGGGCGACACCGTGTAACCCACGATGGCGAGACACATCGCGTCCAACAATCGTCGACATCGGTTCGACGTGCAGATGTTCGGCATCATCGCGTCGTCGCCGTCGTTCATCGTACGACTTTCCGAGAACCAATCGCGCAAAGTCGTCGCAAGTTTGCGACGGTCGTCGTTTTCGATGCGTTCGCGCAACGACGGCGAAACACAGCGATCGTCGTCACTCGCGAGAAACGTCGCGATATGATGTAACGGTCGCCAGATAACGGCACCGTCTCATCGTTGCGACGACTGCGAGGACGACAGAATCTCGAGCGCGTTCTCGCTGAAATCGCCGTGCTCGTTCGATGGAGGACGCGATCTCGTCGTTATCGCGATGACTTGTCGGCGCGTAGACTCGACGTTCTGTTCGGACGATGCTAAGGCGCGCTTCGCCAGAGCCGCTCGCGCAATTCGTCGTCGCACGCGTCGATCTCGCGAGACCAACTGGCGTACTCGCGATCGAACGCTCGACAGTGCACGAATTGAGACCTGATGCACGCACCGTTCGACACGGCGATCGTATCGGTCGTTATATATATCTCTCTCTCTCTCTCTCAAGCGCCACGAAACATGATGAAATACGAGACGAACCGAGCGCGATCTTAGACACCGATGATGATGACGACTGAGAACGCGGCGAAACGTCGCTCTCGCTGAGACGCGTCATTCATCGACGCCGCGTTCCCAGGGTCAAGGCGTCGAACAACGGTGCCAAGCGTCGTTCGTATGCGCGCACTCGTTGCGAATTCGCTCGCTTGGACGCGATATCGAGCGATTTCGCGGCGTGATCGTGTCATTGCGAGGCGAGAACCGCGTCCCACAGTACATCGAACACTTCGATCAGATCGACGGAATCGAGCGAACTGTCGTAAAACACTCGCCCGTTTCCACGAACTCGTTCGAAGAATGATCGCAGACGCTTCAACAGCAGGCTCCGACGATCGCGAGCGTCAACGATCATGTTGGAGGTAGGCGCGCTTTCCTTCGTCGACTCCGCCGTCTCGAGAACGCCCGCGCCACTCAACAGTAACAATACGGCGATTATCGCGTGGTCGCGGGGTATCGCCACCGCGACAGCGATGGGCGCATCAGTGGCGTGCGATTCTTGAGCCAGTAACAGTCGCAAAGTATCACCGGCACCGTCGGTGTTGTTGCACTCATGGTCATCGCGAGTTCGCAGAGGACCGCAGAGAACGACGACCGCTCGAGCGAATCGACGAAACGCTCGTTGAGCCCGAGACTGTCCTCGTCGCCACTCACCTCGTCTCCGTGACGAGGCAGAGGCGCAATAGGGTAAGGCCGAGCGAGCGGTTCGAGAGCGGACTCTGTCTCTTTCCTCCTCGATCGATTTTACGTACGCCAGAATGTACGCGGTGTTTCTTTCGCGAGATGACTCGCGTGCCGATGTGGCGCTTGGACGGAGATGGCCTCGTTCTGACGTCACCGCAGAACGCGTTCGTTCTGCATCGGCGCGAGACGAACAGCACCTGCACTTTCAGCTTCACATGAACCATGCGTCTGAACCAGGCCGTTCCGGGCGTGATAGTGACCCCGATCGGCCTGTACGTGTCGCCCACCATCAAGGTGGAACTTGCGCCCCAAATGGTGGCCTACGATCCGCGGATTCGATTGGGTTCGACGATAGAAATTCGCGATGCGGAAACTTCTCGATCGACCGTCGCTACGGGAGCGTCTCGACAGTTCGGCAAGGACGTACTACTGCCAAAGGTCGCGAAAATGTACGATCTGTACGGTCTGAATGGTCAACGCACGAGACCTCGATGCATGCAACTGCCGATGTGCATCGACGGCAAGATCACGCAGGACAACGCGGATTTCGACGACAGACCATTCGTTGGTCTCATGGGAACGGATTGCGAGAACGGCGCGTCGCGACGCGACGACGGCACCGAGGACGGCTGTTGACTCGTTCTCGCCTAACGCTGATCGTCCTCCGTGCCGACGCGACCGATTCGCGTCGACAACGGCGATCGAATCCTCGACCGAACGACCGCTGCGAGCGCCGGAACGACCGTTCGCGTGACTCCGTCCCCGATCGCGATCGACGGCGAGCTCGGTCTTCGCTCGCCCGCGCCCGTTCGCGCATCCGCGACGAACGAACGCGACGATCGATTCCCCCTGCTGTATCTAGTCGATCGATTTCAAGAGCCGATAGCTGACCGCGACGATGCGATCGGTACGACGTTCCTCGAGGACATCGACAAGATAAGCTTCTCGGGAAGCGACTCGGCTCTCCGATGTCGTCGCTCCGAGCCGAGGAATAGTAAGGAGAGCACGTGAAAAAACCGTGCTCGCATCGAGTTAGAGACAAGGAATCGCGAACATGGCCAGTGGCAGTGGCAACAACGGCGCGAACGACGACGGCGTCAGACTGAACGTTCGCGACGCGTTCAACCATCTGCAGCGCACTCTAGCCCCGGGATTGGCCAAGATGTCGGCCACGTGATCCGACTGCAAAACCGTACAATAGAACACGCGAAACGTCACGTACATTATGTGCCTATTGGCGATCGTTCTGTTACTCGCGCTGATTCTCTCGTGGAACAAAAATTTTGTGGTGTTTCTGTGCGGCGCTCTGACTATATTCTTTGTGTACGGAGCGCTAGTGGTAAGCAAGCAGTCCTGCTTTTCCGTGTTCGACAACGTGATCGTCGGTTCGTTCGCTAGTACGGAGGAGGAGGAGAACGACGAGTAGCGTGACGAACGAGACCGAAACGCCGCGGCGCAAA
This sequence comes from Harpegnathos saltator, assembly GCF_003227715.2. Taxonomy (NCBI): domain Eukaryota; kingdom Metazoa; phylum Arthropoda; class Insecta; order Hymenoptera; family Formicidae; genus Harpegnathos; species Harpegnathos saltator. The sequence continues at coordinate 84,017 of NW_020230253.1, forward strand.
CGTGCTCGATGATTCCGCGAAGTAGAAACTCGTGAAACGGATATTACACGCGCTCGCGCGTCTCCGTCATTCAATATTGCCTCCTACTCTCCGATCTCACGCTCGTGTTTTTTCATCGTCTATCGTGTTCAGTCGAATCGCGACATCCTTGGCGTTGGCGATTCGCTCGACGACCGGACGACGAATCGACACAGGTCGAGATTCCACCTGACCGACGGTAGCTTTCGCCGCTGAACGATTACCTCGTCAGATACACTGCTCACGATCGAAAGTACTCTCCGCGCGTTGACAACTGGCAGAATTCGAACGCTGGTCTCGGCATAAAGGACTAAGGCAAGAGCTCTTTTCACACGCATCGTCGTTCGCGATGAAAACGCGCCGTCGCTCCGTCGTGACCGGTGACCATGCCGATGATCGCAAAAACCGCGAAAACACCCACGATCGATCGCTTGGTCGCGCGATGCTCGCGATCGCCGCGTGCTATCGTTGCCGCGTGCGCTGTGATACGTTGCGCGCGAACAATCGTGGTGTTCGATGAGACGTCTGTGTCTGCGGGAGTGTCAACGGACATTGGACGAGACAACGGTCGGCGGCGATAACGAACGAGTGATATCCTCGAGAACGTATCTGTCGATGGCCCAATATTCATGGTGGCAAGCGCAACGGATAGCCGAGAGAACACTAGCCGTCGGTAGCTCGAGCGTACTGCGGGCCGAGGTGTTCAGACGCGCGAACGACGGTCTGATCGTCATTCGCCCGTTGGACTGGTACGTGTACTATCGTCCGCGCGACGGATTCTACTTTCTGACGTTCAGCGGCGCGATCAAATGCCAGCAGAACGAGTGCTCGGTGGCGATGTTGAAACTGCGTTCGCCGTCCGAGAGCAGCGATGAACGATCGCGACAAGAACCGCTGACCACCGGCTGCCTGGCGACCAGTCGTCTGGAGCTGCTCGGTACGTTTCTGCGCAACGAAGACTCGTCGAGACGATCCGGGAAATGCGGCGAACGAATCGTTGTGCCGTTGGACTCTCTGCTGTCGGACCGAGAATCGAGAGACGACGTGCCGCCGATCACACTGGTGGATATGCTGAATCGTTTGCTGGAGCTCAGGGTGCTGTGAGAAGGAGAAACTGCGTGACCGCTTCTCGCGACACCGAAGATCGACGAGTCACCTTGGCGGTGCGCGCGTTAATACGCGCGATCGAAACGAGCGCCGACCTCTCGTTCGACTGTCCCGCGTCCAACGAGATCGCACCTTCGCGGCGACTGACGCGAGTGTCTCGCAATCTAGCGGTCACACTGAATAGCGTGCTACTGACTCGAGTGTACAGACACTGGTTGACGAGCATGGCCGATTCGACGTTCGCGCACGACAGCGACGACGGACGTCTTCACGCGACGACGTATGATCATCCACCAGACGCGAATGGATTGACCGCTCGGTGCACAGTGGTGGCGATCGAGTACACGCGCGACCTCACGCTGCGCGCCATGCGAGCTATCGTCGACGAAAGAACGCGTCGTTCGAGAAATTCGTTCTCGAGGTACGAAACGGCGAAGGAGGAGCAACGATTGAGCGCGAGCGGGATCGCATCGTTTCTCTCGTACGTGCACAAGAAGTTGCTGGCTCGAGTGGCTTGGCTGATAGCGCGACAGACGCTGAACGGTGCGGTCTAGCGTGGATTGCGCGGCGCTACGGGCAATTCGTCCGCAACGATTGACGATTGAGGACACGCCGTTGCGACTCTTCGGTGTCACGTATGTCGCCGAGTGTTCGACAAAACGTTTCGCTACTGGCAACACATACGAGTGCACTATCGATTGAATCTGTATCCGTGCGATCGTTGCGGAGAATCGTTCGTGCAACAGAACGGTTTGAATTATCACGCGGCTCATTGCTGTCGCGGGCGAACGCTCGCGACCATCGAGAAACGCGCGCGAGGGCGCTCGACGTCGTCGGCGTTCCAACGCGTCGGCCGAAACGTCAATTGTTCGCATTACGAGCTGTGCGACACGTGCGGATCGTTCTTTGAAAACGGGTGTGTTCTGCGCAATCACGTGTTGCGCGAGCACGCGATATACAACGTTGATTTGGGCGTCAACAGAACGCAACAAGAATACGTGAAAAATTGCGCATTGATCGCGACGGAACGTCCGCCGCGAGTGTACGAAAAATAAAGGTTCTCACGATTCGCTAAACAAGCGTTTTTCTGTCTTCGATCCTTCACCCCTCTTCGCCCCATTCTTCTATTCGGTACGATCGGTGTTATCAGCGGTCGGAAATGTCCCAGTTTCGATGAAGCACGAAACGGGCGATCGACCGCCTCGCCAGAAGGGGTCTATAAAGACGCAACGTTCGACAGTTCGGTCGTTCAGTCGCACCCAAGGAAGAAACGCGCTCACTTGATCGAGAGTCGTCTACGGAAACCACACTGGTTCACACGACGCATTCGTTTCACGATCCGACGAGACGATACAAAATGGACGATGAGTATTCCTACGACGAGTCGGGGTACAACGAATCATTGGACACGAACGACGTCTATTATTCGTCCGACAAGAACGAGGCTGATTGAGACGACTCAGATGCGTCAAGTGACGACGGGTCATCGGTGAGTAACGTTGGATCTCTCTCTCTCTCTCGTTTATCTCCTTTTTCGCCTCTTGTCTCAATCGATCGTTTCGTTGCAGTCGCATTCGGAGAACATTCGTTCGTCGACACCTGACAACGAACGCGGCATCGACGATCGTTCGTGTTCGAAAAACGAGGGATGCTGCAACGAAGACGACGACGATAACCGTTCCTTCGATGAACGCGATATCGACGATCGTTCGTGTTCGAAGAACGGAGAATGCTACGACGATGACGACGAGCCGAAACCGATCGTCGTGCGATTGGATTTGCCAATCGTACTCGCGCGAGAAAGACCTTTGACCGTGCAACTGCCCCGCGACGGGATGATATACGCGACCGACAACGTGAATACTGTCACGCGCGAGCGCAAACGCCCGCGCGTACGATTGTTCAAGCATCACAGTGGCTGGCTCGTACGTTTGATGTATTGAGAATAAGGAAACGAATCGAAAAGCTTTTTTGTGCCATTTTTACAATTATCCTCTCGTACGATGGTTCGTCATCATTGTCTTCGTTCCCCTGAAACGCATTCGCATCCGCGCGAAGATGCATTCGCATCCGCGCGAAGACGTTCGAACGAATGTCGCCACGTGTAACGTATAGTTACACACGGCGACAAAACCGACAGCCTTTCGGCGTCGGTAGAGCGTCGGTTGCGCACTGGGGCGCGCTGCGCTGGACGCTGGTACTTATACACTTTCCCCCTACTACAGGCACAAAGAGGGCGTTAATTTCACCGTTCGAAGACACCGGTGTTGCGATTGGTTGCTTCTACAGCCAATCGCGTTACTCGAAACACCGAGGATAATCCCGCAACACCGGTGTCTTCGAACGGTGAAATTAACGCCCTCTTTGTGCCTGTGGCACAAAGTGGAGGAAAGTGTACAAGTACCAGCGTCCAACGCAGCGCGCCCCAGTGCGCAATCGACGCTCGCCTGACGCCGAAGGGCTGTCGGTATCGTCGCCGTTTGTGACTATACGTTACACGTGGCGACATCCGTTCGAACGTCCTCGCGCGGTTACGAATGCGATTCAGGGGAGCGATGACAATGATGACGAACCATCGTACTTTGGTACGAAAGAAATCTTTATGATTATTTGTACGTTAAACGCACGATCCATCCGTTGTTACGTTTATACACTCACACACAGGGACTGTAACGACGCAAAAATCTTTACGCCGTTACGCTGACTGCCGCCTAACAGCACGCGGCAGTCAGCTGAGCGCACACGCCCGACCCGCGCTGACACCGCGCCTAGACGTCGCGCTCAGACGAACATGCCCGACCACCAGACAACGACGCTCTGGCACGGTCGGCCGCCGAGCCGAGCTAGCGGCACCGCCGAAGTTATCTTCGGCAAACGCCGCATAATCACGATTAATTCCGATTAAAAAGCGGAATTAACTCCGATTAAGGGCGAAGAAAAAGGGAGCCCCAAAATCTCGGGTATATAATCCCGGTAGATTTTGATGAAAGGGAAGTCTCCAGAGTTCCGTCTCCGCAGATAGTTCTTTCCGAGAGAGGATCAACCGAGAAGCTCCTGCCGAATTCGTAAGTCAGTTACCAGGCCGTCCACGACGGTGATTACTAATACCTCTTCTTTGCGATATAGAGATCGGACGGCGAGTTTGCCGTCGCTCCGGTGTGTTAACCGGAACGATCTTATTTTGTGCCGTCGTTGCGATATAAAAGATCGGAAGGTGAGATTGAAACGACGCGAGGGGACGACTCGACTCTCACTCGCGGACGCGACGACCACGGTCGCGGATCTAGCGCTGTTCGAGTACGCTCCCGAATCGGACACGTGCGAACTCGCCAACCTCAGTCTGATCATGTACATCACGCAATCGTGGGCTCGCAGCGCGAACGGCAAGAGCGACGAGTGTCGCGTGAGCAATTTCGCCATCGGTGAGGACGTCTTGCACGGTAAGATCCCGAACGACGCGAACGGCGCGGTCTTTGGCGAGTGTTACGTCCCGGTCGGCCGCGGCTGCGATGCTAGGCTGCAGGTGCTCGGGCCTGGACGCGGGGCTAGATCGCAATTTTTGGGTCAAACGAATCGCGTGATTCTCCCCAGGGATACGCGCGATCTGTCGGGCTCGACACGATGTTCCGCGGAGTATAGAGCAAATGGCACTCACCAGTTCCTTTAATCCAATGTAATAATCTGGCACACCTGTGTCATGGAGTTGCGCACGTGCCCACGAAGCTGTTCGAGGGTCGGAGTTTTCTCGTTACAGGTGCGGAGGGTGTGAGGCGGGGTAGATGCTCCGTAGTAGTAGTGCAGGATCTCTGCACGCAGTTGACGGTAGAAAGCAGGCCTCGGGTCTCGTGGCGAGAATCCGCGTCGAATGATCGGTAGTCGCGGATGGGTGTCACAATCGATCTTGCTAACACTGTATGATTTGCGGGCGGTAGCTTTCGGGCGCTCTGGCACGGGCGACTGAGGAGATTCTGGAGAGCGAGGGGGTTCAGTGGAACGAGGATGCCCCTTGTCGGGAGCGGAGTTGGTGGGTTCGACACCTAGGTAAGGGTGGTACGCTTGTCCGTGCTTTAGTTGGTATTCTAATTTTTTGATGAATTTCTTACGACCACCCCTGCGTACAGGGCGCATTTGGAATCACTCCCGTGACTCCGGCCAGCTGTATTCGTGTGGTTAATTCGGAGTTCCCTATTCTGTCAGGCGGTGCGATCGGGTCGCAACCTATGCGCCTTCGAGTAACTAGTAGACGGTGCGATCGAGCCGCAACCTGTGCGTCTACGGATGGGCGGTGCGATCGAGCCGCAGCCTATACGCCCCTATTCTAATGATGCGAATACCTTGAAGAATCGGCGGCCAGTTATCAGCTAGGCGATTCCAATGCGTTAGCGGTCGGGGATGGGAGGAGATGGGAGAGTGAATCTAACCTCGAATCGGCTAACAAGAGTATATTTTAACTAAATGAATACACGAAAATATTCTGAGTTAGATTTAGTAAAAATATTCTAAGTTCACATTCATAAAAATATTCTAAGTTAAAACTCATGAAAATATTCTAAGTTAGATTTAGTGAAAATATTCTAAGTTCGTATTCACGAAAATATTCTAAGTTAAAACTCACGAAAATATTCTAAGTTAGATTTAGTGAAAATATTCTAAGTTCGTATTCACGAGAATATTCTAAATTAAAACTCACGAAAATATTCTAAGTTAGATTTAGTGAAAATATTCTAAGTTCGTATTCACGAAAATATTCTAAATTAAAACTCACGAAAATATTCTAAGTTAGATTTAGTGAAAATATTCTAAGTTCGTATTCACGAAAATATTCTAAGTTAAAACTCACGAAAATATTCTAAGTTAAAACTCACGAAAATATTCTAAGTTAGTAAAAATATTCTAAGTTCACATTCATAAAAATATTCTAAGTTAAAACTCACGAAAATATTCTAAGTTAGATTTAGCACTTATACTAGACCCTAGGAGGGATGGAGGAAGCACTGCACCAGATCACTGCACGACTGAGACTGCTTCTCGGGCGCTCCGCGGTCCCTGAGCTGCGGCTTTCCCGAGCCGCCGAATTTTCCTCTGGAGTGGGAAGGTAGTGGGGGTTTGGAAATTAGAACTTAGAAAATTTCGGCGCGGAGGGACTTAGAAAAATTCTCGGCCGAGGGACTTAGAAAAGTTTTGGGTTGAGGGACTTAGAAAAATTTTGGGTTGAGGGACTTAGAAAAATTTAGGGTCGAGGGACTTAGAAAAATTTTGGGTTGGGGGACTTAGAAAAATTTATGTTCGAGGGACTTAGAAAAGTTTTGGGTTGAGGGACTTAGAAAAATTTTGGGTTGAGGGACTTAGAAAAATTTAGGGTCGAGGGACTTAGAAAAATTTAGGGTCGAGGGACTTAGAAAAATTTTGTGGTGATTCCAGGGAAGGAAGAGAGAGAGAGAAAAAAAAAATTTTGTGTGGTGCTTCCTCTTACAATTGGTAGTGCGGATGTGACACCTCCCCCCTTATTAGAAAATGTCGGTCGTCATTGAACCGACGTTTTCTGGAGATATGTATATATGTACTTATTCTAAATGTCGCTTTAATGTCTGGTTTGGCGTATTTCGCTCAGATAATTATTTAGTTCGCTGTAACTTTTTGTTGGGGCACTTGCAATTCGCGCTTCACTTTCACTGTTAGTGTCTCGTGCGTTGTCGGCTGCCTCGGTTTTGGGATGTACTAATACTTCCAAGGCTGCTTCTTCTTCTCTGGGCTGTTCGTTCTGTTGGGTCTTCCCGCGTCCTCCAAGGTGGATCAGCAGGTAGGTGAGTGAGCTCCAGATTGCGCCTAATAGGTGGAGGCTCCATCCGTATATCGAGTGGAGTGCGTAGCCTCTTATAATGGAGTCGACTACCAATTTGGCTAGTCGGATCAGGAGTATGATGCTCAAGATGCCTGCGCTCGCTGAACCGAATGTGATGAAACCTTTCCATAGGCGTGCTCCTGCGCTCTCGGCGATTTTTTCCAGAGATTCTTCGTCCAGCATATTATACAGGGAGATGGTTCCGGCTGGGACCTTTCTTCCCATGGCTCCTTGTGCTAAGGTGCTGATGATTGCAGGTTTCTCCACTGGGAACATTATGTGGTTCCTGAGTCGGTCTAGGTCGTCGGCGGAGTATATTCCGCTGGTCGCCAGGTTGGAAGGGTTTATGTACTTCCAGGTAGGCTTGGTAAGAGGTCGGATTACGGGAGGTGCGATTGATTCCACTGGTCGTGGCATCATTTTATACCAGGCCTCCTCGATATTGTACATCAGAGGTAACAACTCGTTGCATTCCCTCGGTGTGCCGGATTTGGTGAGGATGCGTGAGCGCGGTGTCAGGAAATATGAGGCGTTGTTGTAAGTTACTGGAAGTTCGTTGTAGCAACGCTCTGCTTGGCGGATTTTGCACGTGACTGGGATACATTTAATTATATATATGACTTCTCCGGAGGTCACTGCCGTGTATCCGTGGCTTTTCATTAGGCGGTGCGCCATTTCGTCCGGGGCGATGCTAGATAAGGATAGTGCGTTTTCTAGGATTTGTCTTTCCAGCGCGCATTTCTGTATCATGATGTCCTTGTAGAGTTTCGTCAGTTGGTTTTTCATGTGACGTTCGATGTAGACAAATTTGGAGTTCACGTAGGCGAACATGTCTAGGTTGTCTATTGCGATATTGGATTTTTCCTTGAAAGTCCGTCCTCTCGAGGTTTCGAGAATGAAGAGTTTTGGGTGTTCTGTGTGCATGATTTTGTACCCGCAGAGGTTTGATTCTGAGGTTTTGGCGAGGGCGAATGTTGCATCGTTGTTAGTAACTGTGTAGATGGTGGGTCCATCCCCTTGTCCGGGTGAAGGGGATAGTTTGTGCGCGAAGCCTTCGTAAAGTATATCGTATCTGTCGAAATTACAATTATCCTTGGGTGTGGATTTCCAGTATGTAGTGGTCCCGTCGGCGTCGAGGCATTCCCGGCTGGTGGCTTTGCAGCGGATTCCCGAAGGTAGTATGACTTCGTTGGCCATTATTTTGATGGGGACCAGGAAGTCTCGTAAGGTTATCCGGACGCTAGCCTGGACAATGGCGTTTTCCCACGTTCCGAATGGGTCAGTATAGGCGGCTCCTTGACAGGCGCCGTCGTTTTGTAATGATCCAGCGAGGGTCAGACTCCGTGACGTAGTTGAGTTTCTTTTTAAACCGTCAATTAGGATATCGTTTCCCAAAATGATAGCTCCTGTTTCCTGGGACTTCCTGCAGGCTTCTTCGGAGATTTCTCTTATATAGCTCCGTTTTCCTCCGGGGACAGTGGATACATGGGACCACATTCCACAGCGGTAGATTATGCGGTCGACTTCTAGGCGGCATTGAATGGCCTCGGTGTGGGTGAAGTCGTTGAATTGCATTAGCTGTAGATAGACCTCTTCTTTCTTAGGTTCGACGTCGTCAACGTGGCATTCGGCAATGTCGGTTAATGAGAGCGATGTAATGTTTAATCCTTCTCCTCCACAGTCGTATCCCAGGAGGGAGGTTGCAGGCTCGGTTCCGAAGGCAGCGAAGAGGGCGAGGGCTGTCAGGAGGTGCATCTTGGTGCGAGGCTCGTGGTGTACTGATGTGTGCCCTTCGTCGCGTCGTTCTGCCTTGTGTCCTGGTGTTAGCAGTGGGGTTGCTGGCCTATGGTCGGAGAGGGGGGCCTTTGGCCTTATCTAGACGCAACTTATTACTATGGACGATTTTCGTCTGGTTTTCGCTTATACTAATGCGTATGTTATTATTTCGTAATACTTCTAGTACTCGGTATGGGCCCGAGTATTGGTCTCCTAGCTTACCCTTGCTGGGTTCTTTTAGTAAGTACACGCAGCTTCCTGCTCTGAAATTCTGAGGATTTAAATTTCGATCATAGTAGCGTTTGCTACGGGCCTTGGCTCCGCAGAGATTCTCGCGAGCGAGTTCCTGTGTGGTTTTTAGGCGATTGAACAGCGTAGTTAAGTAATCCTTGTATGTTTCGCTTAAGTTATCCTCGATAGGTGGGTCGCTAGACGGTGTTCGCACACTTTTCCCGAAGACTAGCTCGTGTGGCCTATAGGAGGTCCCTTCGTGCACGCTTGAGTTATACGAGAACATTGCGAGATTAAGGAATTCGTCCCATTCGTGTTGCGTATTGGTGTATTGCTTCAGATATTCCCACAAGACGTGGTGGCTGCGTTCTATGGACCCGTTTGATTGTGGGTGGTACGCGGTAGTCTTGCACTGGTTGATCTTAAATTTTCGGGCCACAGCCTTGATGAGGCTGTTAATGAAGTGAGAGCCTTGGTCGGTTAGAACTGCTTTTGGTGCGCCGTATAGGCAGATGAAATTGTTTACGAACGCGTCTGCTACGTCTAACGCGGAGGCTTGTCTCAGCGCGATGGCGGTGGAGTGTTTGGTTAGTAGGTCTTGTATTGTGAGGATGTAGGAATTGCCGGAGGAAGTGGTGGGGAGTGGGCCCATGATATCCATTGAGATTTTCTCGAACGCTTCCTTTGGGGTGTCCGTGATGACCATGGGCTGCTTTGTTTTTACTCTTACTAGTTTCTTTAATTGGCAACTTCTGCAGTTGCGGATGAATTCCTGTATTTCTTCCTTCAAATTGGGCCATTGATATTTTTCCTTGATGCGCAAGTACGTCTTTGTCACTCCTTTGTGTCCTCCGATCATGCTGGAATGGCATTCCTCTAGAATCCTTCTCCTATCTCCCGGGGGGGTACTTGAATTTGGTTGTTGCATAGGAGGATTTTGGTCGGGTCCG
>NW_020230254.1:0-22155 GCF_003227715.2 Harpegnathos saltator
ACAAATAATATAATAGTATTAAAATAAATAGTATATGTGGATTTAAAAAAAACGAATGTTTATTAATTTTGTTAAAAAAAAATCGAACAATATAATTAACCAAGTACATAATTAACACGTACATAATTTTGTTTATTACCAAAGTCTCACAAACGTTTCTGAACGATATGTGCTAGATAGTATGTTTTTACGAAGTATACTGTAATTTATTATATTATATTTATTAAACGGTGAAATATCTAGATAAGATATTGAGAAAAAACTTAACATCGACATCAAAAACTCGGCGTGCCCTGAACGTTGAAATGTATACACACACACACACTCACACACACATATATATAGATATATATGTATATATATATATATATATATATATATATATATATATACACATGATTATATATATAATACACATGTGTATATATATACAGGGTGCACGATTTATCTGAAGACATTGAAATATCTCGAGAACTATGCATTGGATAAAAAAAAGTGGTTAATAAAAGTTGTTAGTCCTCGAAGGGGGACATCCCAATGATACCAAACTCGACCTCCCACCCCACCCCGTGGGGGTGGGGTTGGAGGCAACTTTGAAATCTTAAATGGAAACCCCCCATTTTTTATTGCAGATACGGATTTTACGCCACAAAATACGTAAATTTTGTTCGAAACTTTTTTTTTTGATTCGTGATAGATGGCGCTGTAATCGCAAAAAATTATATTTTCCGCAATTCTCCAGAAATGATCATTGGATTGAGAAATAAAAAATACCTGTTCAATATTTTAAATCAACAAGTGCCAACAACTCGTGAAAACATGGTAGAACGCATAAGAAACGCTTGCGCTGAAACTCCCGCAGATATGCTTCTATTCTGTGTACAGTCATTTGAAAAAAGGATCAATAAATGTATTGAAGTTGAAGGTAAAAATTTCGAACACTTACTCTAATTAATTGAACAGTGAGAGGCAAGGGGACTCACATTAAAAAAGCACCCCGATCTGTGAGAGGCAAGGGGACTCACATTAAAAAAGCACCGAAGGGAATATAAAACTGCTACATCCTCGTCGTTGTTCCTGTGTAACGCTAAAAATAGCTTCTCGGAAAAATTCAACGCTATCTATCACGAATGAAAAAAATTGTTTCAATAAAAATTTCAGGTACAATCTAATTCTGCAATGAAAAATGTGGGTCCCCATTTGAGATTTGAACGTTATCACCCATCCTACCCCGAGAGGATGGGGGAGGGGAATAACTTTTATTATGTTCTTTAAAAATATTGAACAGGTATTTTTTATTTCTCAATCCAATGATCATTTCTGGAGAATTGCGGAAAATATAATTTTTTGCGATTACAGCGCCATCTATCACGAATCAAAAAAAAAAGTTTCGGACAAAATTTACGTATTTTGTGGCGTAGAATCCGTATCTGCAATAAAAAATGGAGGTTTCCATTTAAGATTTCAAAGTTGCCCCCAACCCCCACCCCCAGGGGGTGGGATGGGAGGTCGAGTTTGGTATCATTGGATGTCCCCCTTCGAGACTAACAACTTTCATTAACCACTTTTTTTTATCCAATGCATAGTTCTCGAGATATTTCAATGTCTTCAGATAAATCGTGCACCCTGTATACATTGGTTAATTATATCGTATAATTATATTATATAACGAGTGGATGACTATGATGATTGGTGATGTGAGATGCAGATGCATACCATACATCCCAAGATTTAAAGTCATTGATATTCTTTTTAATATTTTTTAGTTTGGTACTTCTTTTCATATGTACTCGGCGTTTTTTTTTTTTTTTTTAAAGACTTTTTGTTATGATTTCACTGCTTTTTGTGTAAATTATTGGGTGTACAAATTAGTTCGGTCCGTTTTCAAATGATGGCTCCGGCTGTTATGAATGGTTCATAGTGACTGCCGATTTTGGCGGTTTCAGAGAGGTTAGACATCTGCTAATAATATTCAGTTTATATCGCTTTGAGTTTCATACAAAAACCATGCTTTTTACCGTGTTTAAAATGTCGAATTTTGTGTTAACCAAGCTGCGTTTGCGGGAGGTTTTAATTTTCTGCTTTAATTGGAAGAAAAGTGCAGCTGAAGCCCATCGAATGCTTGTTGAAGTTTATGGTGACGCTGCTCCAACTGATAAATCATGTAGGGAATGATTTCGACGTTTCAAGGATGGAGATTTCAACGTCGAAGACAAGCCTCGCTCTGGACAGCCAAAAAAATTCGAGGACAAAGAATTAGAGGCATTATTCGAAGAAGATCAGAGTCAAACGCAAGAGGAGCTTGCAGAATTATTGGGAATGATTCAACAAGCCGTTTCCGTACGATTGAGAGACATGGGAATTATTCAAAAACAAGGAAATTGGGTGCCTTATGAACTGAAACCGAGAGACGTTGAAAGGCGTTCTTCATGACAACGCTCGGCCTCATGTCGCAAAAGTCGTAAAAAAATATTTGGAAACGCTCAAATGGGATGTTTTACCACACCCGCCGTATTCTCCGGACATTGCTCCTTCTGATTACTGGTTGTTCCGAAGGATGCAGCACGATTTGGCAGGTCACCGGTTCACTTCTTTCGCAGATATCGAAAATTGGCTCCAAACTTGGATCGCCTCAAAAGACGAGTCATTTTCTCGAGATGGAATTCGAAAATTGCCTGAGAAATAGGAGAAAATAGTAGCCAGCGATGAAAAATACTCTAATTGATCTGTTCATTCATTTTGTTTTGAAATAAATACATCTTTTAACACAAAAAACGGACCGAACTAATTTGTACTCCCAATATTTATGTACAAATCTTATTATATTACTCTTTTTCAGCAAAGAAAATGTATGCATTTTTGGAATTTCGAGTTTCCAACTATATTTTTTTATTTTGGAATTATTAATTAAAATCCATTCTGTGCACTTGAAACGTATAACGTTTGTATAGTGTCCATCAGTTATGCTTTCACCATTGTGGAAAATTGCACTAATGATTTTATACATATCCGTGCCTAAATTATATTTATCTATATAATCTATTTATCTATATAATTATATTATCTAAAATGAAAATAATCGGTTCCGCGAAAGAAAACTTGACTGAAAGAAATGCGATTTGATTCTAGATTAATCAGTCCTTGAAGGAACTTTCTTCCGCATATAATGAGCAATAAAGAATAGAATGACGCTTACATAAGTAATGCGTAAGCGTCTAAAGCGAACGCAGAAATGATAAAATGTGTATTTTATTTCAACCTGTATGTTACAAACACAACTGATAACAAACCCAAAATACTTATGTCCGTGCATATACGTATAATTTGAAGTTGATATCGCGTAGCAATGCAAACCCGGTTTGATGGACAAACTCGCTTTGCTTCTGTGCGTACATAAGCGTGAGATCTGAAATCTGAAATTCTTAGCGAGAAAAAAAGGACCTTTTTGCAGGTGAGATTTTGAGATCTCCGTATTTCCTACACCAATCTTGATCGGACTTGTTGCAAATTACGTGCGAGATAGACATTATATAAGAAAAATGTCATCAGATTTTTTATTATAATTTCCATGCTTGAGATATTTGACTCGGAAGACCAATCGATCCTGAAATTCCGGAAAAGCTACCACGGTCGCTTCTGTCTCATATGTATTCTGTCTCGGCGTCGCGCCGCGATTGCAGCGCTTGGTAGGATATCTTTGATTTTACGTAATACATAATATATGAACAAATGTTTTATTCAATTGCTTCATGTTGCAATATTTAATATTCATATATCAGTGATATGCTTATATCTTTTAGACATTTGTTTTTAAAGTTATTCTTACTCCTATCATTATAATTTTGCATATGTTAACAATCCTTTGAGCAAAATTTAATGAGCATTGAGAACTATACGTTTACCAATACATAATAATATAATGGATACCAAAATTACATTATTGGCGAATGTAGAAATCGAATGTAGGAATCGTATTATATACGCCATGCTACGTTGTCAGATTGCTGCTTATCCTAGGTTTTGCTAGAGATGTGCAAATCAAGAATTTTTACGTCGAATCGAATCGAATCGAATTTCGTTTTTTAAATTCGAATTCGAATCGAATCGAATCTATGAAATTTCATTCGAATTCAAATCGAATCGAATGAAATGAATCGAATCATTAAAAAATTTAACATGATCATTAAACATGCAAATAATGGTGGAAGATTTTAATATGAAAGGGAATATTGATACTGTAATATTATCTTAAAGTAAAATATATATTAAAATATTTAAAGTAATTTATAATTAAGTTATTAATTATAAGTTAATTACAAGTTAAGGATTCAAACATACAGGCCAAGATGGATTGTTTTATAAATGATGCGCGCAAACGTTAATATATTTGATTCGTATTCAAATCGATTCGAAATTTTTGAATTATTCGGATTCGAATCATAGGGATTCAAATTCGAATAGTTCGTACATCTCTAGGTTTCTTTAATCCTAAATTTTGCTTATCCTAGGTTTTATTAACATTTCGCAAAAGAATATGAATTTTGGATATTATTATGAATTGTTTATTTGCTGTAGGAAAATGGTACTGGTTGCAAATATACAATCGATGTACATATTATGTTAATGCCAACATACTCATTTATTGCAACTACATCTACCTATTATAATCATAATTCTTCAGTACGTTATTTCTAAATAAGATAAACGTATAAACTTGAATGGTGTCTTCGTATTCTCAAAGTATTACTAAATCCACAACTTTAAACTTAACTAAAGTAGCTTGTGGAGTAGCGCGGTAATTATCCTCTTCAAAAAAGTGCGTGTCAATCGAAAGTCGAAATCTCTCGAATCTCTCGAAATGTTGAAGCCTCTTTTCCGCGATGCTGATTGGTTGTCTCGACGACGTCGCGTTGCGGCCAGCTTCGTGCCGCTTGCGGCTGTCATCGCAATGAATGACCGCCGAGTGACAGTTTGTACGAAAGTAATAATAACGCGGTTATATCAGGTTAACAATTTTATAAATTGTTTATAAACTGTGAAGTGTATTTGTCGTGATAATTCTGAAGAGAAAAGCTTCGGAGGAAACAAGGATAATATCAGATAAGTAACAATATCGTTGAATACACATAAAAAATATGTAAAGAAGAATTTATATGCTTTGTGTCGTTTTTACTTTTTACAGTTAAAACATAACAGAGAAAAGAAGAAGAGAAGAGGGAAAGAAAGAGAAAAAGAACAGAATGCGAGAAGAATAAAATAGGATCAGGCACAAGAAAAAATGTCAATGAGTGACTACAGCATAGTGCTTCATAGTGCTTTATTTTTAAAATTATTTTTAATTAATTTTTTAATCAGTTTCATTATTTTTGTGTGAAAGAGAGATTGTGTGAGAAAGAGTGTGTAAGAAAGAGAAAGTGTGTGTGTGTGTGTGAGAGAGAGAGGGGAAGAGGGGGAGGGAAGAGGAGAGAGAGAGGGGGGTGTGAGGGAGAGAGTGAGAGAGAGTGTGTGAGAGAGAAAGAGATAGTGTGCGAGAGAGAGTGTGAAAGGGGAAGGGAGGGAAGGAATGGGAGGGTGAGAGATAGAGGGAGAGAGGGGGGAAGAAAAAGAGAGAGAGAAAGTGTGGATGAGAGAGAGTGTAGGAGAGATGTGTATGTGAGAGAGAGGAGAGTGTGAGGGAGAGAGTGAGAGAAAGGGAGTGTGAGAGAGTGTGAGGAAGTGTGGGAGAGAGAGAAAGACAGAAAGAGAGAGGGGGGAGGGGGAGAGAGAGGGGGGAGGGAAGGAGGGAGAAAGAGAGAGGGGCAGGGAGGGAGAGGGAGAAGGAGTGTGTGAGAGAGAGAGGGAGAGTGAGGGAGAAAGGGTGAGAGAGAGAGAGAGAGAGAGAGAGAGAGAGAGAGAGAGAGAGAGAGAGAGAGAGAGAGAGAGAGAGAGAGAGAGAGAGAGAGGAGAGGGAGAGAGGGAGAGAGGGAGAGACTGAGGAAGACAGAGTGGGAAGGAGAGAGAGTGAAAGGGGGAGAGGTAGAACTTAAGATGAACTTGAATAGAAATGTCGAACGTCGAAATTTTCATTGGTTATACGGTTACGCGTTACTATCTAGAAAATATGTGTTATGGAATATCAAACTGTATGCGACTAATACATCATATGTTGGAGTCGGATATTATCGAACTTTTATTATACTCCAGGGATTATTTTTGATTTATAATATTTATTCTGAACTTTAATATGAATAAGCTAAAATGGTGCGCGTGTAGCGTGCGCTTGTAGTGTTCTAATAATGGTAAAAAGTAAATAAAATGTACTTTATGTTGATACAAAACGAACATCAACAACACTGCATGATCGCATATAAACGCATATTTTTTACCAGCATATATCATTACTCTTTTTGTGCATAAAAAACTAATATTTCATGTAAATCTGATATAATCCTTTCATTTCGTCCGCGCGTACATTTATAGACAAATCTTCTTCTTGTATATTCCTGTGAAAAGTCGTTTTTGAATTGTTTCATTCGCTCGTGGGGCATGTTTTCCAAATATTGTGTCACGAAAGATAGTATCATAGCTGTGTTGAAATAATTAATAATTATTATGAAGATATAGTTTAAGCAGGATCTATATAAAATATTGGTACTACAAACGATAATAAATTACTAGAGATGACATCTGTAACACGCCAACACATTTTTAAAGATACATACGTGAGAATTGGTGAATATCTTCAGCGAGTAATGTCCTTTCACGATGGCTGCAGTGAAGTACATTAAAGCCAATACTTTTGAGCAATGTTTTTAATTCTTTCTGTGGTTGAAGAGAGTTGTAAAACGACGGAATGAAATGATTTATATGCTATGCAAATATATAGGAAATGTTGAACAACTTATTATGATAAATATTTGCGGAGGAATATAAGCAATAAAAAAGAATATAGGTAAAATTTACCTTTATATATGACTTGTAGCGTACATCTTGCGACAATTTGTGTAGAATATCAAATACGTCGTGGGACGCGACTGTTAGTGCTAATACAGTTCCGCCAGTTCGAAGTAACTGATAGATATTCTCAATTGCTTGTCTATTAGATAAAAGAAGTATATTTAATCTTTGGAGCATAGGTTTATTGGAATATATTGGTACATGTTTTATCAGCAAATTATAAAAATAATTATAAATGATAAAAATTATCAAAATGATGACGGATAGATGTGGATAATTAAATTATATAATACTTTCTCGAATCAGTTTATCCATTTCAATTTATATCCGTATTTCGTTAAATATCTATCTTACCGAATATCTTGGCACCAATGCAAAACATGAAATGTGAATGCGTGATTGTACTGAGAAATATATTTTTTTGGCAGCTCTTTTGTTTCAATATCAAGTATGTCGAAATTGAGTCGTATCTCGTCACCGTATACTTTCTTGGCGTGTGTAATCATACTCTCCGAGATATCCGTACCTTCAAACAAATCGTATTTGAAAGATAAATCTCGTTAACATACATATATGATATTTTAGCAATATATTATTTTTATACCAGTTATTACCGCTTTTGCGTCGAGTGCGGGTAGGAGAATATCTTTTGTAATGTCACCGGGACCACAACCAATATCCATACACTTTCCCGACATACATTTTATTTCTTCTTCAAACTCGTCAATTAAGCGCCGTACGAAAGTACGTGATATGTTCATATTCCGGCTATATTCCGACGGATTTACCATGTTGGATTGAAAATACTAATTCGTATGTTATTTCGAAATATTATCTCTTTTCTCTACTTCTCCTTTATTCTTCACTTCTCAGTAATTTCGGATAATGTTTCGGGAAACAAACAGATGCCCCTGAAACATAAATCCTTGTTAAATTTATACAGCACGTCTCTAACATATTTATGGTCTGATAGAATAACCTGTACTCGCAATGAATATTACCGATATAGTGTGCAGGATATTGTCTTCAACAATCATTCAATGCATTTTCTCACTCGAGGCATAATATTAATAGGAAGAATGATGATTTAGATGAAATCTTGTAACAATTTAAACATTGTATTACATACAATTATTAAATATAAAGTTGTTAAACATTATCCATAAAAATTCACCTTTACGGAAGTATTACTTTACACTCTTTACAGAAACAATATGTAAATTTACTGTATGCAAGAAAATTATGGGTCATTTATCTACCAGGTATGTAAATATAAAACCGGAATTTTTGTATAGAAAATACATGTTTATTGTACGATAATGATAAAAAATATTTTATTCGAAGTATTGCCCATCGCTAGCTATACATTTTTCCCACCTGTCTGACAATTTATGGATGCCATGCCGAAGAAACCGTTGCTCTTCTGAGGCAAACCAGTCATCGAGCCATTTTCGTACATTTTCGAAAGTGAAGCGCTGCTCAGCAAGAGCGTGACCCATCGATGCAAATAAGTAGTAATCGGACGGAGCCAAGTCTGGTGAGTAAGCCGCTTGCGAAAATATTTCCCAACTAAACCCTCAATCGTTTCCTTGACCAGTTTTGCCGTGTGTGATGGTGCATTATCATGAAGCAAAATCACTTTGTGTTGCCTTTTCTGATATTCTGGTCGTTTTTCACGCAAAGCTTGATTCAAATCGATCATTTGTTGTCGGTAGCGTTCAACATTAACGGTTTCGCCATGTTTTAGCAGTTCATAATAGATCACACCCTTCTGATCCCACCAAACACAGAGCATTGTTTTCCGTCCATAGCGATTTGGCCTTGCAGTCGATGTCGATGGTTCGCCTGCAGTCACCCATGATTTTTTACGCTTAGGATTCTCAAAATATATCCACTTTTCATCGTCAGTCACAATTCGATGGAGAAATGACTTTCTTTTGTACCTGGCGAGCAGCATTTCGCAAGTGGTTTTTCGGTTTTCCTGCTGTCTTTCATTCAGTTCATGTGGAACCCATTTTCCCATCTTCTGGATGGGTTCTTTCCCATGGCTTTCAAACGTATGGAAACGGCTTCTCGTGTCTTATTTAATTGATCCGCGAGTTGTTGTTGCGTTTGAGCGTCATCCTCATCCAACAATGCTTGCAATTCGCTGTCTTCAAATTTTTTCGGTGGTCTTCCACGTTCTTCGTTTCTCACGTCAAAATCGCCACGTTTGAATTTTTTAAACCACTCAAAGCACTGTGATTTATCAAGAGCATGTTCACCGTAAGCTTCGACAAGCATTCGATGCGATTCTGCAGCAGTTTTCTTCAAATGGTAACAGAAAATCAATGCTGTCCGCAAATCGTAGCTTCCAGGCACAAAATTCGACATGTTCAACGCTATTACAAACTATGCTGTTGTATGAAACTTGTATTGTTGTGAGTTGAAAATCTTTGTCAGATGTCAACAAATGGAAATGGCGCGAATGACGCGGTTTGACGGTAACTACATTGACAACTAGGGCCATCTATGGGCAAATTCCGGTTTCATATTTACAGACCTGGTAATTGATTGTGATAATATGCAGATACGTTGCAAAGTGAAGAATAAATGATATGATTATATCTATATTTTTCCAAAAAATATTGTTTCTAGACCTAAGGTTTTATTTTTGGCAGAGAGGTCTGACGAACGAAGTTGTACCTCATTAATTGATTTAAACACGTACGTATTACAGTACAGTGCCCGCCAAAAGTTCCGGGCCACCTAAATAACTTCTGAATGGTTTAACCCTTTATATCCTGAATTTATTAACCATCAATTGTTTAATTGTATTTTTGCATCATTAGACAAGTTTTGATGCAGAATAACCTTAGGAAAGAGGAAAATACTTTTTACAGTGTTTTAGTGATTAATTATGCAGCTGGTACTTAGAAGTACCGACAGGAATATGTGCAATATGAAGGGAAATGAAAGTTCAAGCAAACACATTTTTATTTACATTACTCGAGATGATATTCCTGAAAACAATTATAGCACCAATAAACTGATAATAAACCACTAATTTCACTAATGTAATCAACACGGGCATCAACCCTACTGCAAAATGGCTTCCATATGTTGCATGGAAAAGAAAAAATATGCACAGCACAAAGAAAAACAATTTTGGCTTTAACTGCCTGCTGTCGGAACTACAATCTTCGTGTCCTTGTGAGTACTGTCAGGAAAACTGGTTATATGAAGATATAAGCGTTTGATTAAAGCGGTACTTTCGAGTACCGTCAGGATATAAAGGGTTAAGATATTGGATTGAAAGAACCCTGCAGAAAGTATATATAGAAACCCCGGTCTCGGTCAATTTGGCTGAAACTTTGCCAAATGTTAGTTCTTGATACGTAGATAAAAAATGTCCATGGGTACCCATGCTTTTACTGACGTTTACGCATTGTTTGATATTCGTAATACATTGCATTTTGTAATTTTCAAAGGTAATACTATTAATTATACTTACATTATTTAAACCAATCTTTTTAATTTGTAGTTCCCTTGTAGTGCTCTCTTGTAGTGCTCTATAGCTCAACTGACGTCCATATCTTCGTTAGTCACGTTTTATATTTCCTTATCAAATTAGTCAAACTAGTTTATTCAAGCATGCAAATCAAGCAAGTTCTTTATCAAGCAGAATGAAATGCATTCTGGTATTCGATTTTTCTGCATGCTTAATCACGCATATTTATTGTATATATTGTGTCAATATGTCTCATACTATCATAGAAATTTGATTAAATTATGATCCAACAAAATACTATATAATAGTATTAAAATAAATAGTATATGTGGATTTAAAAAAAACGCAAATGTTTTATTAATTTTGTTAAAAAAAAAATGCGAACAATATAATTAACCAAGTACATAATTAACACGTACATAATTTTGTTTATTACCAAAGTCTCACAAACGTTTCTGAACGATATGTGCTAGATAGTATGTTTTTACGAAGTATACTGTAATTTATTATATATTTATTAAATTATATTTATTAAACGGTGAAATATCTAGATAAGATATTGAGAAAAAACTTAACATCGACATCAAAAACTCGGCGTGCCCTGAACGTTGAAATGTATACACACACACACACTCACACACACATATATATAGATATATATGTGTATATATATATATATATATACATATATATATATATATATATACACATGTGTATATATATACAGGGTGCACGATTTATCTGAAGACATTGAAATATCTCGAGAACTATGCATTGGATAAAAAAAAGTGGTTAATAAAAGTTGTTAGTCTCGAAGGGGGACATCCAATGATACCAAACTCGACCTCCCACCCCACCCCGTGGGGGTGGGGGTTGGAGGCAACTTTGAAATCTTAAATGGAAACCCCCATTTTTTATTGCAGATACGGATTTTACGCCACAAAATACGTAAATTTTGTTCGAAACTTTTTTTTTGATTCGTGATAGATGGCGCTGTAATCGCAAAAAATTATATTTTCCGCAATTCTCCAGAAATGATCATTGGATTGAGAAATAAAAAATACCTGTTCAATATTTTTAAATCAACAAGTGCCAACAACTCGTGAAAACATGGTAGAACGCATAAGAAACGCTTGCGCTGAAACTCCCGCAGATATGCTTCTATTCTGTGTACAGTCATTTGAAAAAAGGATCAATAAATGTATTGAAGTTGAAGGTAAAAATTTCGAACACTTACTCTAATTAATTGAACAGTGAGAGGCAAGGGGACTCACATTAAAAAAGCACCCCGATCTGTGAGAGGCAAGGGGACTCACATTAAAAAAGCACCCGAAGGGAATATAAAACTGCTACATCCTCGTCGTTGTTCCTGTGTAACGCTAAAAATAGCTTCTCGGAAAAATTCAACGCTATCTATCACGAATGAAAAAAATTGTTTCAATAAAAATTTCAGGTACAATCTAATTCTGCAATGAAAAATGTGGGTCCCCATTTGAGATTTGAACGTTATCACCCATCCTACCCCGAGAGGATGGGGGAGGGGAATAACTTTTATTATGTTCTTTAAAAATATTGAACAGGTATTTTTTATTTCTCAATCCAATGATCATTTCTGGAGAATTGCGGAAAATATAATTTTTTGCGATTACAGCGCCATCTATCACGAATCAAAAAAAAAAGTTTCGGACAAAATTTACGTATTTTGTGGCGTAGAATCCGTATCTGCAATAAAAAATGGAGGTTTCCATTTAAGATTTCAAAGTTGCCCCCAACCCCCACCCCCAGGGGGTGGGATGGGAGGTCGAGTTTGGTATCATTGGATGTCCCCCTTCGAGACTAACAACTTTCATTAACCACTTTTTTTTATCCAATGCATAGTTCTCGAGATATTTCAATGTCTTCAGATAAATCGTGCACCCTGTATACATTGGTTAATTATATCGTATAATTATATTATATAACGAGTGGATGACTATGATGATTGGTGATGTGAGATGCAGATGCATACCATACATCCCAAGATTTAAAGTCATTGATATTCTTTTTAATATTTTTTAGTTTGGTACTTCTTTTCATATGTACTCGGCGTTTTTTTTTCTTTTGTAAAGACTTTTTGTTATGATTTCACTGCTTTTTGTGTAAATTATTGGGTGTACAAATTAGTTCGGTCCGTTTTCAAATGATGGCTCCGGCTGTTATGAATGGTTCATAGTGACTGCCGATTTTGGCGGTTTCAGAGAGGTTAGACATCTGCTAATAATATTCAGTTTATATCGCTTTGAGTTTCATACAAAAACCATGCTTTTTACCGTGTTTAAAATGTCGAATTTTGTGTTAACCAAGCTGCGTTTGCGGGAGGTTTTAATTTTCTGCTTTAATTGGAAGAAAAGTGCAGCTGAAGCCCATCGAATGCTTGTTGAAGTTTATGGTGACGCTGCTCCAACTGATAAATCATGTAGGGAATGATTTCGACGTTTCAAGGATGGAGATTTCAACGTCGAAGACAAGCCTCGCTCTGGACAGCCAAAAAAATTCGAGGACAAAGAATTAGAGGCATTATTCGAAGAAGATCAGAGTCAAACGCAAGAGGAGCTTGCAGAATTATTGGGAATGATTCAACAAGCCGTTTCCGTACGATTGAGAGACATGGGAATTATTCAAAAACAAGGAAATTGGGTGCCTTATGAACTGAAACCGAGAGACGTTGAAAGGCGTTCTTCATGACAACGCTCGGCCTCATGTCGCAAAAGTCGTAAAAAAATATTTGGAAACGCTCAAATGGGATGTTTTACCACACCCGCCGTATTCTCCGGACATTGCTCCTTCTGATTACTGGTTGTTCCGAAGGATGCAGCACGATTTGGCAGGTCACCGGTTCACTTCTTTCGCAGATATCGAAAATTGGCTCCAAACTTGGATCGCCTCAAAAGACGAGTCATTTTCTCGAGATGGAATTCGAAAATTGCCTGAGAAATAGGAGAAAATAGTAGCCAGCGATGAAAAATACTCTAATTGATCTGTTCATTCATTTTGTTTTGAAATAAATACATCTTTTAACACAAAAAACGGACCGAACTAATTTGTACTCCCAATATTTATGTACAAATCTTATTATATTACTCTTTTTCAGCAAAGAAAATGTATGCATTTTTGGAATTTCGAGTTTCCAACTATATTTTTTTATTTTGGAATTATTAATTAAAATCCATTCTGTGCACTTGAAACGTATAACGTTTGTATAGTGTCCATCAGTTATGCTTTCACCATTGTGGAAAATTGCACTAATGATTTTATACATATCCGTGCCTAAATTATATTTATCTATATAATCTATTTATCTATATAATTATATTATCTAAAATGAAAATAATCGGTTCCGCGAAAGAAAACTTGACTGAAAGAAATGCGATTTGATTCTAGATTAATCAGTCCTTGAAGGAACTTTCTTCCGCATATAATGAGCAATAAAGAATAGAATGACGCTTACATAAGTAATGCGTAAGCGTCTAAAGCGAACGCAGAAATGATAAAATGTGTATTTTATTTCAACCTGTATGTTACAAACACAACTGATAACAAACCCAAAATACTTATGTCCGTGCATATACGTATAATTTGAAGTTGATATCGCGTAGCAATGCAAACCCGGTTTGATGGATAAACTCGCTTTGCTTCTGTGCGTACATAAGCGTGAGATCTGAAATCTGAAATTCTTAGCGAGAAAAAAAGGACCTTTTTGCAGGTGAGATTTTGAGATCTCCGTATTTCCTACACCAATCTTGATCGGACTTGTTGCAAATTACGTGCGAGATAGACATTATATAAGAAAAATGTCATCAGATTTTTTATTATAATTTCCATGCTTGAGATATTTGACTCGGAAGACCAATCGATCCTGAAATTCCGGAAAAGCTACCACGGTCGCTTCTGTCTCATATGTATTCTGTCTCGGCGTCGCGCCGCGATTGCAGCGCTTGGTAGGATATCTTTGATTTTACGTAATACATAATATATGAACAAATGTTTTATTCAATTGCTTCATGTTGCAATATTTAATATTCATATATCAGTGATATGCTTATATCTTTTAGACATTTGTTTTTAAAGTTATTCTTACTCCTATCATTATAATTTTGCATATGTTAACAATCCTTTGAGCAAAATTTAATGAGCATTGAGAACTATACGTTTACCAATACATAATAATATAATGGATACCAAAATTACATTATTGGCGAATGTAGAAATCGAATGTAGGAATCGTATTATATACGCCATGCTACGTTGTCAGATTGCTGCTTATCCTAGGTTTTGCTAGAGATGTGCAAATCAAGAATTTTTACGTCGAATCGAATCGAATCGAATTTCGTTTTTTAAATTCGAATTCGAATCGAATCGAATCTATGAAATTTCATTCGAATTCAAATCGAATCGAATGAAATGAATCGAATCATTAAAAAATTTAACATGATCATTAAACATGCAAATAATGGTGGAAGATTTTAATATGAAAGGGAATATTGATACTGTAATATTATCTTAAAGTAAAATATATATTAAAATATTTAAAGTAATTTATAATTAAGTTATTAATTATAAGTTAATTACAAGTTAAGGATTCAAACATACAGGCCAAGATGGATTGTTTTATAAATGATGCGCGCAAACGTTAATATATTTGATTCGTATTCAAATCGATTCGAAATTTTTGAATTATTCGGATTCGAATCATAGGGATTCAAATTCGAATAGTTCGTACATCTCTAGGTTTCTTTAATCCTAAATTTTGCTTATCCTAGGTTTTATTAACATTTCGCAAAAGAATATGAATTTTGGATATTATTATGAATTGTTTATTTGCTGTAGGAAAATGGTACTGGTTGCAAATATACAATCGATGTACATATTATGTTAATGCCAACATACTCATTTATTGCAACTACATCTACCTATTATAATCATAATTCTTCAGTACGTTATTTCTAAATAAGATAAACGTATAAACTTGAATGGTGTCTTCGTATTCTCAAAGTATTACTAAATCCACAACTTTAAACTTAACTAAAGTAGCTTGTGGAGTAGCGCGGTAATTATCCTCTTCAAAAAAGTGCGTGTCAATCGAAAGTCGAAATCTCTCGAATCTCTCGAAATGTTGAAGCCTCTTTTCCGCGATGCTGATTGGTTGTCTCGACGACGTCGCGTTGCGGCCAGCTTCGTGCCGCTTGCGGCTGTCATCGCAATGAATGACCGCCGAGTGACAGTTTGTACGAAAGTAATAATAACGCGGTTATATCAGGTTAACAATTTTATAAATTGTTTATAAACTGTGAAGTGTATTTGTCGTGATAATTCTGAAGAGAAAAGCTTCGGAGGAAACAAGGATAATATCAGATAAGTAACAATATCGTTGAATACACATAAAAAATATGTAAAGAAGAATTTATATGCTTTGTGTCGTTTTTACTTTTTACAGTTAAAACATAACAGAGAAAAGAAGAAGAGAAGAGGGAAAGAAAGAGAAAAAGAACAGAATGCGAGAAGAATAAAATAGGATCAGGCACAAGAAAAAATGTCAATGAGTGACTACAGCATAGTGCTTCATAGTGCTTTATTTTTAAAATTATTTTTAATTAATTTTTTAATCAGTTTCATTATTTTTGTGTGAAAGAGAGATTGTGTGAGAAAGAGTGTGTAAGAAAGAGAAAGTGTGTGTGTGTGTGTGAGAGAGAGAGGGGAAGAGGGGGAGGGAAGAGGAGAGAGAGAGGGGGGTGTGAGGGAGAGAGTGAGAGAGAGTGTGTGAGAGAGAAAGAGATAGTGTGCGAGAGAGAGTGTGAAAGGGGAAGGGAGGGAAGGAATGGGAGGGTGAGAGATAGAGGGAGAGAGGGGGGAAGAAAAAGAGAGAGAGAAAGTGTGGATGAGAGAGAGTGTAGGAGAGATGTGTATGTGAGAGAGAGGAGAGTGTGAGGGAGAGAGTGAGAGAAAGGGAGTGTGAGAGAGTGTGAGGAAGTGTGGGAGAGAGAGAAAGACAGAAAGAGAGAGGGGGGAGGGGGAGAGAGAGGGGGGAGGGAAGGAGGGAGAAAGAGAGAGGGGCAGGGAGGGAGAGGGAGAAGGAGTGTGTGAGAGAGAGAGGGAGAGTGAGGGAGAAAGGGTGAGAGAGAGAGAGAGAGAGAGAGAGAGAGAGAGAGAGAGAGAGAGAGAGAGAGAGAGAGAGAGAGAGAGAGAGAGAGGGAGAGAGGGAGAGAGGGAGAGACTGAGGAAGACAGAGTGGGAAGGAGAGAGAGTGAAAGGGGGAGAGGTAGAACTTAAGATGAACTTGAATAGAAATGTCGAACGTCGAAATTTTCATTGGTTATACGGTTACGCGTTACTATCTAGAAAATATGTGTTATGGAATATCAAACTGTATGCGACTAATACATCATATGTTGGAGTCGGATATTATCGAACTTTTATTATACTCCAGGGATTATTTTTGATTTATAATATTTATTCTGAACTTTAATATGAATAAGCTAAAATGGTGCGCGTGTAGCGTGCGCTTGTAGTGTTCTAATAATGGTAAAAAGTAAATAAAATGTACTTTATGTTGATACAAAACGAACATCAACAACACTGCATGATCGCATATAAACGCATATTTTTTACCAGCATATATCATTACTCTTTTTGTGCATAAAAAACTAATATTTCATGTAAATCTGATATAATCCTTTCATTTCGTCCGCGCGTACATTTATAGACAAATCTTCTTCTTGTATATTCCTGTGAAAAGTCGTTTTTGAATTGTTTCATTCGCTCGTGGGGCATGTTTTCCAAATATTGTGTCACGAAAGATAGTATCATAGCTGTGTTGAAATAATTAATAATTATTATGAAGATATAGTTTAAGCAGGATCTATATAAAATATTGGTACTACAAACGATAATAAATTACTAGAGATGACATCTGTAACACGCCAACACATTTTTAAAGATACATACGTGAGAATTGGTGAATATCTTCAGCGAGTAATGTCCTTTCACGATGGCTGCAGTGAAGTACATTAAAGCCAATACTTTTGAGCAATGTTTTTAATTCTTTCTGTGGTTGAAGAGAGTTGTAAAACGACGGAATGAAATGATTTATATGCTATGCAAATATATAGGAAATGTTGAACAACTTATTATGATAAATATTTGCGGAGGAATATAAGCAATAAAAAAGAATATAGGTAAAATTTACCTTTATATATGACTTGTAGCGTACATCTTGCGACAATTTGTGTAGAATATCAAATACGTCGTGGGACGCGACTGTTAGTGCTAATACAGTTCCGCCAGTTCGAAGTAACTGATAGATATTCTCAATTGCTTGTCTATTAGATAAAAGAAGTATATTTAATCTTTGGAGCATAGGTTTATTGGAATATATTGGTACATGTTTTATCAGCAAATTATAAAAATAATTATAAATGATAAAAATTATCAAAATGATGACGGATAGATGTGGATAATTAAATTATATAATACTTTCTCGAATCAGTTTATCCATTTCAATTTATATCCGTATTTCGTTAAATATCTATCTTACCGAATATCTTGGCACCAATGCAAAACATGAAATGTGAATGCGTGATTGTACTGAGAAATATATTTTTTTGGCAGCTCTTTTGTTTCAATATCAAGTATGTCGAAATTGAGTCGTATCTCGTCACCGTATACTTTCTTGGCGTGTGTAATCATACTCTCCGAGATATCCGTACCTTCAAACAAATCGTATTTGAAAGATAAATCTCGTTAACATACATATATGATATTTTAGCAATATATTATTTTTATACCAGTTATTACCGCTTTTGCGTCGAGTGCGGGTAGGAGAATATCTTTTGTAATGTCACCGGGACCACAACCAATATCCATACACTTTCCCGACATACATTTTATTTCTTCTTCAAACTCGTCAATTAAGCGCCGTACGAAAGTACGTGATATGTTCATATTCCGGCTATATTCCGACGGATTTACCATGTTGGATTGAAAATACTAATTCGTATGTTATTTCGAAATATTATCTCTTTTCTCTACTTCTCCTTTATTCTTCACTTCTCAGTAATTTCGGATAATGTTTCGGGAAACAAACAGATGCCTCTGAAACAAAAAATTCTCGTTGAATTTATGCAGCGCGTATCATGACATATATACTGACATATATATACAATCGGGTAAAGTAGTCTGTATATACAATGAATATTGTATACTGACGCCATCTGCAAAACATTGATTACCAAGAATTACTCGATGTTTACTCTCGCTTAAGATATAATATTAATCGAAAAAATAATGGGTTAGATGAGATTTTGCAACACCTTGTCATAACAAAATGCAAAGTTGTTAAACGTTATGCATGAAAATTTATTTTTGCAGAAATACTACTTTACAGAAACAATATATAAATTTACTGTATGCAACAAATTGTCGGTCGCTTTTCCAATTATTTGTGATAACATGTAGATAATTTGCAAAGTAGTGAAGAACATAAGACACGCTTAAATATCTATATTTTCCCAAAAAATATTTTGCTAAAACGCGATGTTTAACTTTCCGCAGAGAGGTCAGACGATGTTATACTTAACTAATTGATTCAGATAGGTACCGTTCTAAAATATATTGTGCACACGTGAATTCTTAAGAAGATTTGAAGGTGGCAGCTGCCAGTTGAAACACAAATTAACGCTTATTCTGTACAATAACGTCTCTTCTATACGCCAACTAACCGAATAAGATCGTAGAATGAAATATACTAAGTTACGGGCGAGCGCGCCAGTGGCCACAAGTAAGCGTGCCGTTGGACAATGATATAAGTCGCAGGTCGTCACCCCGCAGAACAGATGATTCCTCGTAGCAGAGTTGATCTGTATATTAGCAAACAATGATGAGAAACATCGAAATGATATTCAACAAAATCGCGATCTGTCCGTTACACGTACGAGAGTGATTTTTCCAGAGATGAGCAGTTTCTAGAAATCTGATTTATAGAGGATACACAACTTGGATATACATTGTATAAATTTTTAAAAGGGCATTCTTCTTTGACGATGTTCATTCGTGATGTAGCAATCATATGTGTATGTATGTGTGTATGTGGGGTGTGTGTGTGTGTGTGTGGTGTGTGTGTGTGTGTGGTGTGTGTGTGTGTGTGTGTGTGGGTGGTGTGTGTGTGGGTGTGTGGGTGTGTGGGTGTGTGCGCGCGCGTGCGTGCGTGTGTATGTGTGTAGCACACCTTATTAAAATTCTCTAATAAAATGTTAATTTTCTGCAATTCCACAGTTGCTTGTAAATGTCCGACTGAAAACAATGCTTTCACTGGTGTTTACGTATTGTTTGGCATTCGTAATTGATTGCATTTTGTAATTTTCAGAGTTAAAACTATCAACTATACTTAACACATTACTCAATAAATTTGTAGGATGACATATAAATGGCGCTACTATTGACAAATCCATATTAATTTTTACAGGAAGATACTAAAACCTTTTCCAAATGAATGAGAGCGCTCGTCAAAGAAACTCTCTCGATCTCATCGGAGCCGTTGTACAAAAGAGTTACCAATTTTTAATGTTAAATAACTCAAAATTATGATGTAAGCAAATAAATATAAAATGTTTCAGGACGAAAATTGTTCGATTTTACTCTAATTTGGTGTGATATTTTTTTTATTTTTTTCATAATAGAATAAATAATGTTTAGATTCCTCATAATTATACTAAAATTTTGTTAATGTATTTCATCTTGATCGGTGGAAATAGAATCTCAGAGAAAGTGGAGCCATCTAGTAAACACAAAATGGCCTCATCAGTCCTCTCTTATGTCACTCTTTTGACTACTGGACGTATGAACGATCATTACCGTGAGTTTCTATCTCTCATTCAGTTGGGATTCACACACAGATGTCATAAGCACACTCTTGGATTTTCGTTAATGAACTTTTGACGCGGTAGTATAAACGCATGTAGAATGTCATTTGGCCTAACATAATAAATGATGATAATAAGTTCCGGTTCTCTCTGCTTCACTCTAGCCGACAGGTAATTTGCAGGCGTCTACAAGTTTGGCTCCTGCGGCAGCTGTGCCACACATAGGGCCGCAAGTTACGACACTATTTCACGAAACCGGTGTGACTGAGCAGACAGAGACTTCCGCGGCGAACATTTGCGCCGACGAGACGGCAGTTCGAGTCCCGCCGACGACTGGTTCGTTTTTTTTTCGTATGTAAAGACATTAATTAAATATTTTTATATTTTTTCTATGTATAATTCCTTTTTTTGTTTCTACGTTATTAATAAGGCTAATTAGGAGAGTCAGGTTTTTCAATAATTGAACACAACTTTTTATTAATTTAACTATCTAAAATTTGTTTTGTCCGTATCAAAACACATACACACATACACCACATAAGACACACAAATATAAGGACACAACAGAATGGATTACGTATTATAAAATGTGGTCATGCTGTCGCAACTCTGCGGATGGAATGCCGTTATTAAAGCATGTAAAACATAATAGGTTTTCTGCACCAACTGCACGTAATGAGCATCGCCATATTTTTCATTCCACAAATACACTTTTGACTATGTATAGTTCTGGAAAACATATTTGATTGGACGTTGTACCTGAAATAAACCTCGGCGGCTGTCAAAACAAGACGCTGGACGGGATTGTATCAGGACATCTGCAAATATGAATTAAATCCTCATAATTGATATTGTATACAAGGCCAAATAACACAATACGTACAAATATATCTTTTCCATTGCTCACACATGCAATATACCAGGTTATGTCGGTAATTACTTTCTGGTTTTTGTAAACAAATGTCACTAGCCATAAGTATGCAATGTTTATGATTTGATATATATGTCATTTTATTCTACTGACATTAAACTCAAAACTATACAAGTTACGTTCCGCCAACGCATTAAACAGACGTTATAGTTAATAATAATTTTTTGAAAATGTCGAGTTTGTGCGTGAAAACGTGCGATTGTCGGCACGCCGAGTTACTTTTCTGTTTAATCAAAAGAAAAAAGCCGCTGAAAGTCGTTTGCTGTGGTAGAGACTTACCGGTGCATGCTCCAACCATAGAAAACATGTGAAACGTCGTGTTTCGACAATTGAAATGTGGTGATTTCAACGTTCAAGACAAAAAAACGTCCTGGTAGGCCGAGAACGTTTGAAGATGCGGAATTGCAGAAGTTATGATGAAGACCCAACACAAACTCCAAAACAATTGGCAGGAAAGTAAGTTGAAATGTGAGTCACGTAGAGCAATTTTGTGAACCGATTACAAGCGATGGAAAGATCCAAAAGATGGGAAGATGTGGTGTCATGCACATTTGAATTTGAGAATGACTAGTGCAATTGGAAAATCGAAAAATCGTCAGTGAAATGCTTGCTTCAACAGGGTAATGCAGAAGGAAAGTCCATTTCCTGCGGATATGAATTACGGTACACGGTAATAACCAAATGGATATTATGTCCGTGACACATATTCCCAAGCTTCTCCCGACACCAACCACATCCTACATTCACCCGCGAAGGCCCCACACCTGCCAAAGGCCCCAACTTGCCTTTGTCTCCTCAATCATCCATATGTCTCCCTTGGCTTGCTTCTCGGCTGACCAGCGTTGATGTCGTATTTATTCAATACTGTTGAAATATATCTCAACTATCAACAACAGTTAATACTG